>NC_090238.1:21085591-21385591 GCF_024489055.1 Chanodichthys erythropterus | reverse complement strand
ATGAATACATTTTGGTATAACCAATTAAAAACTTTGTATAACCATTAAAAACAGCACTGTGTTAGACTGATATGATACCATTTGTGATGCAATGTGCTGATGTCATGGTCTAATGCTGCAGCTGAGAAGGTGATGTCACTGGGCCGCAACTGGCACAGGCCGTGCCTTCGCTGTATGAGGTGCAAGAAAACACTGACCCCTGGTGGTCATGCAGAGGTACAACCTACAGTTTTTGTTAAATTGATATTTCATATTAAATTCCACAATTAAAAATTGTGCAATAAAACCAATAAAAGCCACAATTGTAGCTTACACTGGAATATAACTCAAAGTTATGTAAGCAATAGTTGAGTTGTTTTTATATGTAATGTAAATTTATATATTGTGGAATATTTTTTTGGAATATTTACCATAATGATTACTTCATCATTGATTTAGACTGCCTAATACGCTCTATTCTTTTCTCTATTTTCTGCAGCATGAGGGCAGCCCATACTGCCATGTGCCCTGCTATGGGTACCTTTTTGGACCAAAAGGTGTGAACATTGGAAAGGTGGGCTGTTACATTTATGAGAAAGAAAATGCAGAGAATGAAATGCCAAGTGAACATTAAGTCATAAAGAAAAGCTCTTTTTTATTTGGTACAGAAGTGTTTTTTTACATCATTAATAGAATTGTAAGGTGTAAACATATGTATTCTAATTGATTATCAGAAATGGCCACTTGCATCTTAAAAAAGAATTCATACGAAACAATCCCCACTCAAACACTTGCACACACACATACATAGACTCACTTACTCTCTCTCTCTCGCTCTTTTTCTCTCTCTCTCTCTCTCATTTTTCTCTTTCACAAACACAGATTCACAAATTCACACCTGCATTTAATCTTATTTAGAAAACCTCTGTAATTATTACATGGCACTGGAGAAATCTGTAAATCTTTGTGTAACTAATAAAAAATATTTTAAAAGAACTTTAGAATTGTTCTTTCATTTTTGTGCGCATTTACTGTCCGAATGGATCTGAATGTGACATTAAGCAACGGAACATCAGTCTGTATTATAAACATGGTAAAAGGATTGAATGTACACATCTCAGTGGTCCTCTGTGCGTTCATTCATTTTCATTTTCTCCACATCCTCCTGCTTGTCATGATCTTTAATGAGATTTTTCCTATTCAATATGATAAAAACACATGACTTTGTTAATGAACACAACTTCAACTTTCCTTGTATGTTTCCTTTAAGTTTTTTTAAAAAAGATGTAATGTATCTATATTGATCCCATTATATCTTAATTCAGGCTAATTCTCTTTAAATAATCTCAAAATATGGCATCATACTAAGTGAGTGATTTGTGTTTTACTTGCTTGACTCAACAGTTACTAATTATTAGAGCTACAAATGCTACAAGTCTTCTAGCTCCTTTAACAAAATAGAGGTTATGACTTACCCAGTACCCTCGACATCCTCTATAGTCTCGGGCAGACACCTGTCTCGTGTCTCAGGTAACTGCCAAGTCACCAGACAAGCGATGAGTGCAGCAGAACACAGGATGGTTTGAGAGAAGTGACCCCAGAAACTGTCCAGTAGCAGGACTAGAGGAGCCACCGACACACCCAGACGGGCCAAGAACGAGTTATAGCCCATCCCATTTTGCCTATAAGACCCAACCAAATAAATTCTTTATTTATAGCCTACTATGCACTGATATACATTTTACACTTTTGTGGTCAAAGGTTTGCAATAATTACTTTTTTTTTTTTTTATGTTGTTGAAAGGAGTCTTTTATGCTCACCAAGGCTGCATTTATTTTATTAAAAATACAGTAAAACAGTAATATTGTGAAGTATTATTACAATTTGTCCCTGTGATGGCAAAGCTGAATTTTCAGCAGACATTACTGCAGTCTTCAGTGTCACATGATCCCTCTAAAATTATTCTATGCTGATTTGGTGCTCAATTTGTTGAAAATATGTTGAAAACAAATGTGCTGCTTAATATTTTTGTGGAAATCGTGATACCGTTTAAAAGTTTGGGGTAAGTAAGAAAATAATAAATACTAGAATTAAAATACTGATCTTATGAATTTTATTACAGAAATTATGCAGCAACAAAACATTTTTCATGTTTTCAACATAGTTAATAAGAACCATTATTAATAACTGAGTACCAATATAAATGTAAAATAAAGATGTGCAGTTATATTTATATCAAATACTGCAAATGTAATTGCATTTTAGATAGCCTAATGATAATACATTAAGCTAAAGAGATAGATAGATAGATAGATAGATAGATAGATAGATAGATAGATAGATAGATAGATAGATAGATAGATAGATAGATAGATAGATAGATAGATAGATAGATAGATAGATAGATAGATTTTTAAGTGTAAAAAACTGTATGTTGTCAGTTCTGTTACCTGAGAACAGTCGGGTAAAGCTCCGAGCTGTACAATACAATTGTAGAAAAAGCAGCAACCGCGAAACCTTTACCCAATACTGCCACCACAGTACGACCAATCCACTGATCTGAATGTGAAAGAGAGATATTGAGCACAGTGTGTGACTGAATAAACAAATGAAATTATTAGGGGCCATAATGGTAAGTAGGCCTACAGTTCAAGCAGGGGCGTAAATTTCATCTGACAGTAGGGGGGGACAATAAACATAAAATTTCTTAAGAGCAATTTTTGAAGGGGACACAAATAACAGCCAAAATTTTACTTATAAAGAATATATGTAATGTTACACAGAAGAAAACCTACTATTATTAGTGTAGCATGGAGACTGCCATTATGCTCATTGTTTCTCTTTGGTTCAATGAAAAAACTGACTAAATTGGCCAAAATATTCTTCAAAATCTTATAATATATATTATATATATATATATATATATATATATATATATATATATATATATATATATATAGTTATATTTAAACTTTTTTTTTTTTTTTTTGAAGTTGTTTACAACCAAGTCACCAAAATACGATGAATACCAAAGTCCCTTTTATTCTTTGTGAATACACACTGAGCATAACCGAACACACAACAGTAAATCTATTAGCCTTATTACAGTTCACATATTCTTATTACAATGTTAATTGTTGTTGGTGTGGGTGACTTATCTTATTATATCCAACAAGCTATGGTAAACAAGCTAGGTAACATTATAATCGCTAAAATAGCGGACTCACGGGAAAATAAAATCATCAGTTATTATCTTTTTTGTTGTTGTTATGACTAATTACTCAGCACCATCAGCATTAAAGAGAAAAATAATCACTTCATCCGATGTTTTTGAATAAAATAGCCTTGAGAGCCGACTTACTGGAACTCATCTGTCTGTAAAACTGTTCTCTCCCGCCGGCGCCGCCGGACTTCTACAGAATCTACACACAAGCGTGTGTGACGTTCGCGGTGGACCAAACCACTGTGAGGCAAGGGAGGGGTGACTCAAAATATTTCTAAACTTAAAACGCCCGTTTGCGTTTGTATTGCTTCACTACTTACATAATTATTTTAAGTTTATATAATTTATATACAATACTTAGCGTGGTTATTAATTATATATATATTTTTGGGGGGGGTTACGCCCCTGAGTTCAAGCTGTCCTCGCTTATGCCGTTTTTATAATGTCCTTTGAATAATTACAGTGTTTAGTAGCCTACTGTACATTGATTTTTCCATTCTATCCTATTATCCATTATACAACAGTTAGTTACACTTTAGTTACACTAGTTTCCACTTATCTAGTCGACTGAGCAGCATCCCACGTTTGGGATTTTTAAGTTATTCTTTCTGCAGTTACATCGTTACCCCCAGTCGATGGAGGCAAGTGTCTGTCTTTCATTTGATCAATCATTTGTAGGCTACATACTGTACAACTGACTGTTGAAAGCGCTGATTCATTCAAAAACGAAACAGGTAATGAGTGAGTCATTGAATCACTAATTGAACTGAAACGGTTCATTCAAAAACGCTGATTCATTCACGAGCGAAACACGTGTTTCTCATCTGTGTGCTGCTGTGCAACATTTCGCTTTAGGTTTTTGCATTGGCAGAGCAAAAAGCAGACAAGGTACTGTAACTGTCAGTATATGATGTCTAAAATGTAATCTTAACTCTGGTTTATTTACGGTATCTATTGTATAAAAGAAATCGTGCTTAGTTATTCGAGAACAAGGACTCATGTTCGTGTGATATTGTGTAGTTTTGCCAGTCTCACCTTTGGGTACGAATATGTTGATCATAAGACTGATTCCAGCCAATAGATGAGCTCCTGCTTCAGTTTTACGTCTGCCAATCTTCTCCAGCAGGTAATATACAATCAGTTTAGCTGGAACCTCAATGGCTCCATACACAAACTGTGTGAGGTACATATTTAGTCCAAAGCCTGTGATGTTCAGGCTTATACCATAGGTTACAGTGGCAACACAAAACCTGCACGAGGTGAAAAGCCATTAATAGATTATTTGTTATTCAAACAATAATGTCTGTCCATGTTCTCTAGTGCCGCTGAAAGCTAATAGAGTGCAACAGCCAGGTCCAGAAGTAAAAAATCCCATTCATTTTATTTACAAGGAAATGGATTTTGAATGTTAAAGGTGCAATATGTAATATTTTTGCAGTAAAATATCCAAAAACCACTAGGCCAGTGTATTTAGTTCTTGAGTATTTAATATATCCCAAATGTTTCCAACTATTTGTAAATCGTGAGAAATTTGCAATTTTAACCAAGGCTCCGGGAAGTGTGAAGGTGCGGTCACACTGCACTTTTCGTTCCATTGACTTCCATTCAAACATGCAAATGCGTCAGACCGGAAATGCAAGCTTGTGCGAAAAATTTCGCATTTCGCTGCGTTCCAAGAACTCTGATCTGCGAATTCGCATCACGTGAAGACGTGCGACAAGTAGAAGATCGATTCGTCACAGCATGACCTTTTGGCTGAATTAAAATAATTGTATTTTTGCAGGAAAGTCGAGTAGGTTCTATATTTTTACATTTTAAATGTTTTACTTTAAGTTATGTGTTGAATTCATGTTTATTAAAAAGACGCTGAAGACCGAGACGTCATATCACGACCGTTACAGCATCCGAAAAAAATTTGCACGTTCAAAGTCTAGTGTGACCGCGGCTTCATGAAACCCCCCTTTCCGCTCAAGTCTAGCTCACAATCTTTTTGAAAAATGCAACTTAAATGGGCGTGGTGGCTGAGGGAGAGGAGAGGAGAGGGGGGAAACTCTCATCGCCAGTAGCCCATGCATATCGACGGTCACTAAAAATCAGTGGTAAAACATGAGGAAATACTACATTAAAAAAAAAAAAAAAAAAAAAAGTTAAAATCTAATGAAATACACTGACACTTTATTTTTGTCTTTTCAAGAGTTACTGAATGCCCTGCTACATATATCCTACAGTAATCGTGATTCTATTTAAAACATATTAATGTACATGTGTAATTACAGTCATTATAAAATATATAGTTGTTTATATATACACTATACATGCATATATTTGAAAAAAAAAATAACGATTAAAAAAAAACCTTGCGTACATAGCATAGATCTACGTGCCGAACCTGCAACACGCTCAGTCAGTCAGGCTACATGCCGACTGGAGCAGAGCAAGCGACCAGTCACATTTAACTTACGCGCGGTTCAACTTCCATAGGAATGAACCGAAAACACTCGCGCTTACCCGCTCGCTCCGCGCCAACGGACACGCACCGTCAGTCAGTCAGTCAGTCTCTCTCACTGTTTAGTGCCGTTAACCGTCCTCGTCATTGGAAAGATCCACGTGGTGTCATGAAGAATTAAGAGAGTGTCTTCTCATTGGATAAAAAACTCAGTCTCGTTAATAATTATCAACACCGATGAGTCATCAAGCACTATCGTGCTCTGCAGTCAGGCCAGGCAACAGAAAATGAAGATTTTAAACCCGGAAGACGAAAATAGCGTATAAAAACTAAAATTTAACCGCCGAGCGAATGCACAGAGTAACATAACATTTTCAACACTCTCAAATGTATCTAATATGATAAACAGAGCTGTGTTACCTCATACTCATGACCGGCAAAGCGGAAGCGGCACCAGCGACTGTGGCATAATAAAAGTTCCGCTGCTTGTAATGTTGTGATTCACCTCATAGCTGGTTGGTTTGGTTCATGTCTTATGGGGGTGATTTTTATAAGGGGGGTGGGGGCTGCCATCTCACGGAAATGAGTTTTCACAGGGTGCAATTTTTGCCTTTTAACAGTTCCTCCTGAACCAAAACAACAATCTTATGCTGTGTTTATGCCATGCTGTAACCATAATTACAAGATGGCAACCCGTGACTGTTCACGCCCTCGGACACGGATTAATGCGTTTCATTGGCAACACTAACAACATCTCGTGACGCTTTACAGAATCTGCTCTGGCTCTGTGCGTTCATGTGTTTTGAAGAAGGCGTGGCTTTGGAGAGCGCTCTGAAAGGAGGGTGGGATCTTATGCTTTCAAAGCTAGCTTGCTGTTGTTAGCAGGGGTGTAAATTTCATCTGACAGTAGGGGGGGACAATAAACATAAAATTTATTAAGAGCAATTTTTGAAGGGGACACAAATAACACAGCCAAAATTTTACTTATAAAGAATATATGTAATGTTACACAGAAGAAAACCTACTATTATTAGTGTAGCATGGAGTCTGCCATTATGCTCATTGTGTCAGGGTTCTGTCACTTCAGTCTTGTTTATTTCTTGGTTTTGTGACAGAGCTCTGACACTCCCGTTCTTGTCGTGTTTTTGTGTGAGCGTACGGTCTCGAGTGTTCTCGGGGCTGTGCGCTCTCTTGTCTGCGTGCCTTGTTTCATGTTGGGAGCGTGGCGTTCGGATCCCGGCACTCGTGTCTAGTTTGGTTTCGGTTTCGTGTCGGGATTCGGACACTCGTGCTCCCAGTCCTGTCTTTATTGTGAGCGCACGGTTTGTGTGTACTTTCACTTGCCGTGCGCTCTTGTCTCATGTTTTGTGTAGCACGCGGTGATTTCCACCTGCCGCGTGCTTTCATGTTGTGTTGTCTTGTGCAGCACGCAGTCTGTGTTTCACATGCTTCCGTGCTTCCATGTTGTCTTGTTTTGTGTGAACACGTGGCTTATGAGTTTTCATAGTCACGTGTTCATGTCTCGTCTTGTGTAAGCACATGGCTTGTGATTTGTCTTCATTGGCCATGTGCTTGTGTCTTTGTTTTGTTTGGTGTGAGCACATGGCTTGTCATGTGTTTCTTTGTGCCATGTGCTCTCATGTCTATTGTCTTGACCCCGCCCACCTTGTTACCTCATTTTTGGTTTATTTGCCCCACCTGTCCTCCCTCGTTACCTGCCTTGTTTGCTCTCCTATTTATTCTCCTTGTGTTTGCAGTCCTGGGCTGGTTCGTTGTCATATTTTCCCTGGTGTTTCCGCTCAAGTCAAGTCTGTTTTTCCCCACGGGGTAGTTTTTGTTATGTTTTTTGTTTTTATTTTATTATAAATAAAAGCCCATTCTTCCTGCATCATTGAGTCCTCACTCCTTCCCTTCCACCAACCTGACACATAGTTTCTCTTTGGTTCAATGAAAAAAACTGACTAAATTGGCCAAAATATTCTTCAAAATCTTTCATTAGTTATCATCTTTTTTTGTTGTTGTTATGACTAATTACTCAGCACCGTCAGCATTAAAGAGAAAATAATCACTTCATCCGATGTTTTTGAATAAAATAGCCTTGAGAGCCGACTTACTGGAACTCATCTGTCTGTAGAACTGTTCTCTCCCACTTCTACAGAATCTTCACACACGCGAGTGTGACGTGCACGGTGGACCAAACCACTGTGAGGCAAGGGAGGGGTGACTCAAAAGGTTTCTAAACTTGAAACGCCGTTTGCGTTTATGCTTCACTACTTACATAATTATTTTAAGTTTATATAATTTAAGTAAAATACTTAGCGTGGTTATTAATTATATTTTGGTTCAGCACTCAGATAGGGGGGGGTCCTGACCCCCCTGCACCCCCCCCCCCCCACCCCCGATTTACGCCCCTGATTGCTAGCCTCTCCTAAATTGCCTACCCTACCTTTAACAAAGCCCTTTTTTTAATCCCTATAGGAAAAAAATGAATGCGAAAAATACTTTCCGAACCAAGACTGGTAAAAAAGTGGCTGGGCACTGTTTCGCTCTATTAGGTTAGCACATGCTCATTAGGTGGTTCAGTAGGCTTCTTGTCAAACATCACATGAACAAACAGGAAAACAGGTCTCATCAGCTTGTCAGAGAAAGTGTTAACAGCTGTTTGAACTGACCGCAATGTCTATGGACTTTTAAGGTAATCAGCTACCTAGCTAGTTCTTTTTATTGTTGGCATTTTACTTGATTTTAATATCTGAATGTTAGATAGAAAAAGAAAAAATAAAAATCTTTAGATATCAGTCTCCATATGCAATGGACATCTGTTATGTTCATCTTTGAGCATCTTGTTTAAAAACCAGCTCTGTATTTAACGTAGCACATACAAAAGACCTGAACCAGAAGCGATGTGACCTGTTTTACAGAATACAGAAGTATTTTAACCCCTTCATAACCCCTGTTACACACCATATAGTTCCTGTGAGCAGAGCCAGTCTCCTCATCTTAGGGGTTCTGACAAGGTCCAGGTATGAATAATTTTTCTTTCCTTGTTCGGTTATTATAATAGAGAGAGCCTATAGAAAAAAGACGGAGCTTAGTTAGCCTACCCAGACAATTGTTTAAAAAAGTGACCATTTATCAATCCAGCATGTACACTAAGATCGAAAATACATATTTTTTCTCACCTCAGGTTTGATTCTTGAGATAACGTCCTCTTTGCGATTCATGACAGCACATTTATGAAGGTAATAATGAGCTCTTTCTGCTTTTGCATTGGCTATCAGCCACCGAGCCGACTCTGGAACCCACCTACATAAAAAACATTTGCTCTGTAAAACATTGTTAGGGGCCATTCACAAAGAATCCTTTTTTTGCATTACACTCCTTTGCTTTTCCATTGTTTTCTAAGTATACATGCATTAGAAAGATCGCTTGTGTCTTCTGCATGCATCTCGTGGATGACACAGCATTCTAAAACATGGCGCTCAAGTTAAATGTTCATTTTTTTTTTTAAATGATGTTGCATCTTAAAGTGCATACTAAGTAGGTACTACATTTGATTTGAAATGTATTTAGCAATAAGAATGTTCTATATAGTATGAATGTGTGTAGTAGGAATGAAATTCAGATGTTTTACATCTGCCATGTTGTCACTGTAATGTGACCTATGGCGTGAGTTGCATCGCTTCACTGCTAGTCACAAATCATCTCCCGTGGCCTCATGGGATAGTAAAGTCTCCAGTGGATGTGCATCTCATCAGAAATATATTCTACTGTACTGACTCATTTCTGTTTTTAATTAGACAGAATATGTAAGGCTCATTACCACCAGAGGACTGTGCACAGCAGTAAAGGTGAAGTGACGGCCACTGTCAGCCATCTCCAGTCTCTGATACAGAATGCAATAAGAGACAAAGTGGTGCTTCCAACAGCCCATGCCATACTGTCAATTATACATACTAGTCTCCTGTGCTTAATGTCCACCCACTCCACATCTGGAGAAAGACACATATATACAATAAGGCCCTTTTACTTTGTTTTATATTCACTTTCAATCATAATCTGAGGCCTTGAGAGAGAGTTTCTTACTGAGTACGGATGAGACGATAACGATGCCAGTGATGGTAAATCCACTAAAGAATCTCAGCACTGCAAACATGATGAAGGAGGAAGAAAAGATGCTGGCCAATGCAAAAGCCATTCCTGATATATATGAAACCAGGAGCATTGGCTTACGCCCAAATCTACATAGCAAACATAATGTTTATTTATACAGCACATTTCATAATTGTGACTGTGTTCATAAAATGTAAGTGTAAATCGTTTGTAATATTTATTATAATACATAGTTGAATGAAACATCACCTGTCACTCATGCCTCCAAAAAAAGCTGCTCCAAACATCACTCCGATGAAAAAGATGGTTGCCACAGCTTTATTCAGACCTCTGTTATCACATACTAGATCCCACTGTGAAATAAAGAGAGATGAAAAATAACTTTTCTTAAAACAGCCTCATGAACTAAAAGACTTTCAAAACTAGATGTGGATGAAAGCTATTACTATAATTTTATCATGACACTTTTATTCAAAGTGAACCTATAGGGTTTTAACCTGAAACCTTTCATTTGTTACATAACTTCTCAAAAATTATTGATTGATGTGAAAGGAAAGGAAAAAACTCAATGTTCTGATAAAGAAACAAATTATTTTACTCACTTGCATTATGTGTAAAGTGTAAATATACCTAATTTGATCACTTACAAATCAAAACTCAGTGTTTTGAGAAACAAATACATCTTTCACCCTTGCATTTCTGTTTATTTTGTAAATATATACTGAATATACATACAAACCAAGTCACATTTATTTCTATAGTGCTTATACATATTTCGAAGCAGCTGTTAAAACATAACTTAACTGTGGTTTATCACACCTGAGTTCAGTTTCTCTAGCCACACCCAGGCCCGATTACTGCCACACCTGTTCGCAATAAGACCTGCCTGACAAAGTGAAGTAGACCAAAAGATTCTCAAAAGCTACACATCATGCTGAGATCCAAAGAAATACAGGAACAAATGAGAAAGGAAGTAATTGAGATCTATCAGTCTGGAAAAGGTTATAAAGCCATTTCTAAAGCTTTGTGTCTCCAGCGAACCACAGTGAGAGCCATTATCCACAAAGGGCAAAAACATGGAACAGTGGTGCACAATGGAACAGTGGAACCTTCCCAGGAGTGGCCAGCCGACCAAAATTACCCTAAGAGCGCAGCGACGACTCATCCAAGAGGTCACAAAGACCCCACAACAACATCCAAAGAACTGCAGGCCTCACTTGCCTCAGTTAAGGTCAGTGTTCATGACTTCACCATAAGAAAGAGACTGGGCAAAAATGGCCTGCATGGCAGAGTTCCAAGACGAAAACCGCTGCTGAGCAAAAAGAACATAAAGGCTCGTCTCAGTTTTGCCAGAAAACATCTTGATGATCCCCAAGACTTGACAATGCTAGACAGTGATCCAAAACACACCAGCAAGTCCACCTCTGAATGGCTGAAGAAAAACAAAATGAAGACTTTGGAGTGGCCTAGTCAAAGTCCTGACCTCAATCCTAGGGCTGTAACGATATGCGATATGAAAACAAAATCGCGATACGCAGGTCCACGAACCTGTATCGCGATGTGAGAAGGCAGAATCGCGACACACCCCTTCCAACTCCCAGAGTTATCCTTCCTGTCCAGATCCAATGCTACCACATTTTTAAATTACTATAAGTATTAGGGGTGTAACGATTTATCGTAGATGGTGTGTCTCAATCAGCTCTCTAGTTCAGTAAGTGTTTCGGGCACAAATTGAATCTTGCAAGCAGGTTTAAACGTTTCTCATGTCAGTCTCTTGCATGGTCGCGTGAGAAAAGTCGTGGCTTTCTTTCACCGCAGTGCACAGCAACAGCTGTGCTCACAGAAAAGCAAAAGACGCTTGCGATGCTTTGCTTTAAGAAGTTCTGTGGGGCCGTTCACATATTGCGTCTTTTCCGCGTGCAAGTCAGTTATTATTTTCAAATGTAGCCGCGCGGCAGGCGCGCTCATAATGGGATCGACACGCATGCAATTCTCAACTTCTCAGAATGCCGCAAGCGCACCGCAGGTCGTGTGACAAGAATCAACCGATCAGCTATGGCCTTTCCGTAACAAAACATCAAAAGCTCAGCCGAACAGCTGATCATAGCTGTACATGGTGGTTTTTATATCTTATCTCCATCAATATATCTCGTAGTAAAACTAATGCAAGGGCTAGAAATCATTTATCCTTTGCAGAAACATCCTGATCCTCTTGGAGAGCTCAGTTCATGGTTGCATAGCAACGACTGACGCCACGGGAGCGCAAGCGCTTTGGAAAGAAGGAGAAGCGGTGCGGCCGCGCCTTCCACGCGTTTTTAGATGGGATATGTGAACGGCCCCTATTCATAATTCTAAGTTCATGTTAAATTTAAAAAAAATTTCAGTGACAGACAGCCCTATTCAACTGTTAATTTGAATACAGAAGGTTTTTATTAAACCTTGAAATGTGATCTTGTATGTACAACAAGGAAAATTATTGAAATTTGTTAATGTTTTTTTAATAATTCTTATTTGAATTTCAGTTTCATTTTGTTCAAAATATCGTGATACGTATCGTATCGTGCACTCCGTATCGAGATACGTACCGTATCGTGACCTGAGCGTATCGTTACACCCCTACTCAATCCTAATGAAATGCTGTGGCATGACCTTAAAAAGGTGGTTCATGCTCGAAAACCCTCCATTGTGGCTGAATTACAACAATTCTGCAAAGATGAGTGGGCCAAAATTCCTCCACAGCACTGTAACGGACTCATTGCAAGTTATCGCAAATGCTTGATTGCAGTTGTTGCTGCTAAGTGTGGCCCAACCAGTTATTAGGTTTAGGGGGCAAGCACTTTTTCACACAGGGTCATGTGGTTTTGGATTTTGTTTTCCCTTCAAATAAAAATCTTCATTTAAACACTGCATATTGTGTTTGCTTGTGTTATTTTTGATTCATATTTAAATTTGTTTGATGATCTGAAACATTAAAGTGTGACAAATATGCCAAAAAAAAAAAAAAAATCAGGAAGCACTTTTTCACACCACTGTACATGAGAAGGAACGTTGTTTCAAATATGGAAAGACGTAAGTACACACAATTTTTCAAGTTCAAGGCCACTGTGTCTTCTAACTCCTGACTGCTTTGTTGGACAAAATGGCTGATTGGTTAGATTGCCTGTCAATCAAACTCCCGGTGAAGGGTCAATTGTGCATACATACTGTATATACAGTGTATTTATGTACATACATGTACATGTGAGTACTATGACAAACATCTGGAGAGGCCATAACCTCCATCTCCCCCTCTCTGGAGCTCCAGCTCCCCCTCTCTTGACCTACTGTGGGCATGATGGGTGGAGCTGCATCCCTCAACCACACCCTAACCCTACCCATAACCATATCTGTCCACCCATTAAACAGACTAAGCTCCACCCTTGAGCTCCAGAGAGGTGGAGCTGGAGGTCATTTTGCTCTGCAGCGAGCACTACTTGAACTTCTGTGAACACACTGAACAAGTAAAAGACACAAAATAGTAGTGTTTTAAATTGTTCACATCCATGTGTAGTTTGACGTTTATATGATTAATGATGGTTTGTGTGTAGAGCTACTATGCAAAAACAGTTTTTAGAACAGTTAATTTTTTTGCTTTTGCAAGAGATGTTTTGCATGGCGTGTGTGTGTTTTGTGGTTTTGTGTGCAGAGTTTAGAGAAAAGGAGCCATATTTTGAGAATTTGGGTGTAAGCAATTAAAAAAAACTGCATTAACATTTGTTAATGTTAGTTAATAAAAATACGAGTGTTCATGCTAGCTCACAGTGTATTAACAAATGTTAACAAATAGCAATTTTGATTTTAAAAATTTCTTAGTAAATGTAGAAAATAACATTGCTGTATGTTCATAGTTGGTTCATTAGTTAACTAATGTTGTTAACTATAATGTTAAGAAAATTACACTTATTGTAAAGTTACCCCTCAAATGATTTGTGTTAACTCTTACAGGCACATCCTAGCAAATAAAGGTAAACATCATTGAGTTTGTAAAGTGCAGCACCTTGATTGAAATCTCACCTGTGTGGCGAGAGTGCTGATGAACGTGCTGTTGTCATACTCCCATCCTTTCTGACACTCCACTATAGGAAGATCAATGCTGCTGGAGGAGTTTGTCAACAGATGTACCTGAGGATAAGAGAACATGTGACAAGAAGCAGGAGTCCCATCTTCCTGTGTTGGAATACTGACAACCAGTTTCTGCTCCCGACTCAAATTCCCAAAAGTTCCCTCCGCATCCAGAGAGCTAATGTCACAGTGGTGAGACGGGACAGCGGCAATAAAGTTGCTTAATAGAAAGTGGCACGGTATAGTAAATCGTCCAACAAAACTGATGCAAATAATCATCTTTTGGAACCTGCCGAAGCCATTGATCTCTGTTATTAGATCTTCAAACTTCATGCTTTTTATTAATGCACAGATATCCTCTGTCTTCTTTCAAACGGTTTGGTTTATGTGCTGAGTTTTTATGGGATATCAAAGGTTGGTAACTGGAAGTCAAATGCAGCTTGTACTTTGGTCATTAATAAAACTGCTGTGGTTGTGTTTAAAGTGTGTGTTTGTGTGTGTGTGTGTGTGTGTGTGTGTGTGTGTGTGTGTGTGTGTGTGTGTGTGTGTGTGTGTGTGTGTGTGTGTCCATATCTTCAGATGATCTTCCATCCATAGTAGCTTGTCTGTAGGGGTAAATGATTTGTGAGGTGTTGTTAATGCTTGTAAAAGAGTGTCTCACCATGTCTGCAGTTCACTTGGTTAATACATGTGGACATTGACACCTTTTCTTATGATATATTGTCAGCAATTTTGGCTAGTATACAAGATTTGTTTTGCACATACATAAATCAATATATTATAAACAATTTCAGTCCCTTTTCAATCAATTTCCTCTTTGTAGGAAATGGAGTTTGCAAGAAAAAATGCAAACTGTCTCGACTGTAAGTCATCAAACAGCATCTTTTCATGTTGCTAATAACCAACATGCGCACTTTGGATTTGAGGTTCACAAACCGTCTGTATCAAGATGATTAAACCAACGTTAAGGCCTTTGGTTGGTCATTTTACATTGTGCTTGAAAAAATAGGCCAAAAGAAATAAATGCCTTCTATTTCACGACTTTGTTTGCCCATATAATCTTTAATCCAAATTTTATAAAGAGACTCAATCACTTTTTATGATGAACAGATTTGCATGAAAATGAACCTCATTGGTTCTTGTGGAAGCTCAAATGTGCTGCCTAACACACGAGAATGAACCTCATTGGTTCTCAACAGGCTTGAGCTTCCCTTTTACCACAACTGATGTGTGAGTTGATGAATGTTTATATGTGAATAAAACCCTAAATTCAAACTGTTCATTATATAAAGCAATCGTGTCTCTTCAGACAATTTGGACTAAACCGCTCAAAACATATGGATTTGTTTTACAATCTCTTTATGAACTTTTTGAAGCGTCAAATTTTCAATTGCGTTGGCTGTCTATAGAGAGACAGAAAGCTCTCACATTTCATCAAAAAGATCTTCATTTGCTTTCCAAAGATGAACAAAACTCCTATGGATTTGGAATGACATGAGAGTAATTAATGACAGAATTGAGTAATTAATGAGTAATTAATGACAGAATTGCCCTTTTTGGGTGTACTAACCCTTTAAGGTTGTTGTCTGCAGTGGAGGGGCTCGTGGAAGCAGCTTCAACTCGAGCTTAGATAAACCCCCAGTGTGACTACTAATGCTTGGAAGATGAGTATGGTAGCAAAATTCCCTAAATTATGTTGCTGGATCTGGGGAAGTGGAGTGATGCCAAATCAGCTGATGCCTGAGCAAGGTGTACAGCTGCTCGTATGCTCGGCAGTTAATTGAAAGATTAGATGGGTTCACTCCTCCTGAAATTACGTTTAGGAACTTCAATAATTTTTGTCTCTACAGACGAACACTTACATTCTGCTTATTATAAAGACTTATTGATAAGCACTAGGGCAGTATTCCAGATTACTGGTTAATGAACAGTAAACTCAAGTTTTAAGTTGCATAACATCTTCCGCCATCATCCCAGATTAAGCATTTTCATTAAACTGTACATATAAAGTTAGTAAACCAGTGTCAAACTTGGCTTTGATTTTATCAACCATGTTTCTATGAACAAATTACTTGTTGTCCTGTAGAAATTTACTTAGGGCAAAATTTAATTTATCCTGTAAAATGGTCTCGCTCTGTGAACCCAAACAATTTTTGCTTTAAAGCAATTTATAGTATGTTGATAAATTATTATCAAAATAAAGGTGTGAGTTGGATAGTGTGAAAGGCCTAGCTATTACTATAATATTCCCATATATGTGGATTATTGAGTCCACACAATTCTTACTAAAACAGCAAACACAATGAGAAAACATGCATCTCCCTTCAAATTTCTCTTAAAATTCTTTAATGAAATAACACATAAATAGGACATTTTATGGATTTTAAAAAAAAAGCAATTCTGCTACAGTTATGTGTTCTGGAGAATTAAATCATCTTTCCATTTCACCCTACTGCCTTCTTTTTCCTTCATTTTTCGATCTTGTAGTGGTGAGCCATCTGTGCCCTTCCTGTGATGAGAAGCAAATGTTAATGCTTAAATGTGCCCTAGAACTTTTTAAAAAAAAGATGTAATATAAGTCTAAGGTGTCATAAGTTTCAGCTCAAAATACCCCATAGATTTTTTTTTATTCATTTTTTAATTCATTCATGCGTCGGATTATGTGAGTATTGTATACTGTTATATTGTTTACATTAATTCTGAATGAGTTTGAGGCTGTGCTCCGTGGCTAACGGCTAATGTTACACTGTTGGAGAGATTTATAAAGAATGTGTTTATGAATTATACAGACTGCAAGTGTTTAATAATGAAAATAGCGACGGCTCTTGTCTCCGTGAACACAGTAAGAAACTGTCATGATCACCGTCTGCTCCTGTCAGTTCCCGGACTACACTTCCCACAATCCTCTCTACCTACCACATGCACTCATCACACCTATCACCTGTTGCCACATCCACACTGATCACCTCACCCAGCTGCTGCTCATTACCAGGACTATAAAGGACTTCCACTCACACCACCTCACCGCAAAGTATTGTTAACTGTTGTTGCAATTTCTGAGCGTTTATTCCCTGTTTGCCTGTCTGTTCTCGACCTTGTCTGTTCCTGTTTTTGAGCCGTTGCTGCCTGTCCTGATCCTTGCCTTGTATACTGTTCTGTGAGTGATATCTGCCTGCCTTTTGACCTACCGCCTGTACCCTGACTACGACCCTGCCTGTCCTTTGCTGCTCCTGTTTGTTCCTGATTGCCCCTGCCTGTACGACCATTCTCATTCTTAATAAAACGCTGCACTTGGATCTCCTGCCTGAGCCTCCCATTCACAACAGAATACTTCGCCACTACCAAGATCCAGCAGCTACCGTGAGTGTTCCTGTCTCAACAAATATGAACCCATCTGCCAAGTTAATAGGTCTCCGTCAAGGGGACAGATCCATTGAGAACTATGTCATGGACTTTATTGAACTGGCACCGTTTAATGAGGAGTGCCTAATGATATTTTTTCGCGGTGGACTATCTGACCCGCTCAGTGCTGTCATGCCGCTACACGATCCAAACGGGACGTTGGAACAGTATATTGAACAGGCTTTACTACTGAGCGGATCTCCCTTTACTGTGGGTGTCGCAGAAGAACGCGACACCATGCTTAATCACGTAATGGCCGCCGCATCAAAGAACACTCACAAAATGGCGGCCACCATCACAACAACACCAGTCTACGTCCCCGCTGATCGCCCAGAGTCACGTCACGTCTCCGCTGATCGCCCAGAGTCACGTCACGTCTCCGCTGATCGCCCAGAGCAACGTCACGTCTCCGCTGATCGCCCAGAGCAACGTCACGTCTCCGCTGACATCAGTCCGGGAGCGGAGAGGGTTGCGTTACAGTGTGACTGATCCACCGCTGATTTCAGCACGAGCGGCTGGCATTCCTAAGCCTCCGCCGGCCGCTTCGCTCTCAAGCCCGGTGGCCGCTTCGCTATCAAGCCAGCCGGTCGCTTCGCACTCAAGCCAGCCGGTCGCTTCGCACTCAAGCCTGCTGGACGCTTTGCACGCAAGTTCGCCGGCGGCAGCGCTCTCAAGTTCGCCGGCGGCAGCGCTCTCAAGTTCGCCGGCTGCAGCGCTCTCAAGTTCGCCGGCTGCAGCGCTCTCAAGGTCGCCGGCTGCAGCGCTCTCAAGGTCGCCGGCTGCAACGCTCTCAAGGTCGCCGGCTGCAACGCTCTCAAGGTCGCCGGCTGCAACGCTCTCAAGGTCGCCGGCTGCAACGCTCTCAAGGTCGCCGGCTGCAACGCTCTCAAGGTCGCCGGCTGCAACGCTCTCAAGGTCGCCGGCTGCAACGCTCTCAAGGTCGCCGGCTGCAACGCTCTCAAGGTCGCCGGTTGCCATGGACTCAAGCGCCCTGGATGCGATGGACAATATGGCTGCTTTGCCAGTGCCCACGGGCAAGATGGCCGCCCCCTCGGTGCGTAAGGATGCAGGGGGCGTTCCAGCCACTGAGTCCGCTCCAGAATCCGCTCCAACCAGTGAACCATCACCTCATCCTCAGAAGAGGAGGAGGAGGAGGAGGAGGAGGAGGAGGAGGAGGAAGAAGGCGTCCTCCTCTCCTCAAGACACAGACGCTCTTCAAGAGGCCGCTGTGGGTCTGGAGACCATTCTAGTGGCCTCTCATGCTCCGCTCAAGCGCCTTACCCTGCCGGCGCCACCTGTGCTCCTTGCCCTGCCGGCGCCACCTGTGCGCCTTGCCCTGCCAGCGCCATCCAAGCTTCCAGCCCTGCCGGCGCCGCTCAAACGGCTTGCGCTGCCAGCGCCACTCAGGTGTCTTGCCCTGCCAGCTTCACCCACACGCCTGGCCCTGCCAGCTCCACTCGAACTCCTTGCCCAGGAACCTGCGACGGACCCCGCGGAAATCCCCAAGAACTTTTTTGGGGGGGGCAGTATACCTGAGGGTGGGGAGCTTGTGGGTGGGGACCTTGCCCGACCACTGCTGGCATGGGCCTTTGAACGGTTATGGCCACCTTTGGACTGCAATTTATTATGGCCACTAATGGACTCTGAACCACTGGGGTTATCTATGGACTCTGTTCTGCAGTGGTTGCCTGAACCACCTGACCTGCAGTGGCTGCCCAAGCCACCTGACCTGCCGTGGTTGCGTGAACCACCTGACCTGCAGTGGCTGCCCAAGCCACCTGACCTGCCGTGGCTGCTCAAGCCACCTGACCTGCCGTGGCTGCCCAAGCCACCTGACCTGCCGTGGCTATCCAAGCCACCTGACCTGCCGTGGTTGCCCAAGCCACCTGACCTGCCGTGGTTGCCCAAGCCACCTGACCTGCCGTGGTTGCCCAAGCCACCTGACCTGCCGTGGCTGACTAAGCCACCTGACTTGCCATGGCTCTCCGTGGCACCTGACCCACCATGGCTGTCCGTGGCACCTGACCCGCCATGGTTCCTGGAACCTGCATTGGGGACCCGGTTCATGTCAGCATACCAGTCCCCAATGCACCCACCCCCCCTCCCTAGCTGTTCCGTTTACGTCGTGAGGATATTATAAACAATTTCAGTCCCTTTTCAATCAATTTCCTCTTTGTAGGAAATGGAGTTTGCAAGAAAAAATGCAAACTGTCTCGACTGTAAGTCATCAAACAGCATCTTTTCATGTTGCTAATAACCAACATGCGCACTTTGGATTTGAGGTTCACAAACCATCTGTATCAAGATGATTAAACCAACGTTAAGGCCTTTGGTTGGTCATTTTACATTGTGCTTGAAAAAATAGGCCAAAAGAAATAAATGCCTTCTATTTCACGACTTTGTTTGCCCATATAATCTTTAATCCAAATTTTATAAAGAGACTCAATCACTTTTTATGATGAACAGATTTGCATGAAAATGAACCTCATTGGTTCTTGTGGAAGCTCAAATGTGCTGCCTAACACACGAGAATGAACCTCATTGGTTCTCAACAGGCTTGAGCTTCCCTTTTACCACAACTGATGTGTGAGTTGATGAATGTTTATATGTGAATAAAACCCTAAATTCAAACTGTTCATTATATAAAGCAATCGTGTCTCTTCAGACAATTTGGACTAAACCGCTCAAAACATATGGATTTGTTTTACAATCTCTTTATGAACTTTTTGAAGCGTCAAATTTTCAATTGCGTTGGCTGTCTATAGAGAGACAGAAAGCTCTCACATTTCATCAAAAAGATCTTCATTTGCTTTCCAAAGATGAACAAAACTCCTATGGATTTGGAATGACATGAGAGTAATTAATGACAGAATTGAGTAATTAATGAGTAATTAATGACAGAATTGCCCTTTTTGGGTGTACTAACCCTTTAAGGTTGTTGTCTGCAGTGGAGGGGCTCGTGGAAGCAGCTTCAACTCGAGCTTAGATAAACCCCCAGTGTGACTACTAATGCTTGGAAGATGAGTATGGTAGCAAAATTCCCTAAATTATGTTGCTGGATCTGGGGAAGTGGAGTGATGCCAAATCAGCTGATGCCTGAGCAAGGTGTACAGCTGCTCGTATGCTCGGCAGTTAATTGAAAGATTAGATGGGTTCACTCCTCCTGAAATTACGTTTAGGAACTTCAATAATTTTTGTCTCTACAGACGAACACTTACATTCTGCTTATTATAAAGACTTATTGATAAGCACTAGGGCAGTATTCCAGATTACTGGTTAATGAACAGTAAACTCAAGTTTTAAGTTGCATAACATCTTCCGCCATCATCCCAGATTAAGCATTTTCATTAAACTGTACATATAAAGTTAGTAAACCAGTGCCAAACTTGGCTTTGATTTTATCAGTTCCTGATAAATTTTGTCAGTTTTTTATCATTTTATCAGTTTATGCTCCTGTCAGTTCCCGGACTACACTTCCCACAATCCTCTCTACCTACCACATGCACTCATCACACTTATCACCTGTTGCCACATCCACACTGATCACCTCACCCAGCTGCTGCTCATTACCAGGACTATAAAGGACTTCCACTCACACCACCTCACCGCAAAGTATTGTTAACTGTTGTTGCAATTTCTGAGCGTTTATTCCCTGTTTGCCTGTCTGTTCTCGACCTTGTCTGTTCCTGTTTTTGATCCGTTGCTGCCTGTCCTGATCCTTGCCTTCTATACTGTTCTGTGAGTGATATCTGCCTGCCTTTTGACCTACCGCCTGTACCTAGTGATGGGCAGAGCGAGGCTTCGTGAAACACTGAAGCAGTTGAATCAAATGTGCCGTGATGATTCGAGGCTTCGAAACAATCTGACACTTGACTCCACGGTGACCCCTAGTGGTCAAAAGAGTGTAAATGCAACAAAACTCAAACTAAACATGCAGTAAAAACACCTTTTACAAATCTATTGCAAATGTTTTATTGAAAGTAAAATCTATTAAATGCATTAATTCTCTAATAAGATTAGGCTACATATAGAGTGACTTTATATCTGTTCTTTTATCAATTTTCAAGGCTTGTTTCTCTGTTCCATGGCTCAAGCTAAACAGGCCAATAAGAGATTAATAACTACCATTATTCATTTTAATTATTCTAATGTCTAATTAAAACATCTACAAATTTATAAAACTGATCAGAGATCAGGTAAAACCCATAGACACTTGTTCAATGCTTCTCAGGTGAATCTGCATGATTCATGGGTTAACTTTATCATCGCCCTCTACCGGTGAACCACTGAAATTTCGAACTGTTTTGAAATGTTTCGAAACAGTGATGACGTAATGAAGCCTCGTTTACTAAAATCACGTGACTTTGGCAGTTTGATACACGCTCCGAATCACTGATTCAAAACAAATGATTCATGAAGCTTCGGAGCTTCATGAAGCATGTGTTTCGAAATCGGCCATCACTACCTGTACCCTGACTACGACCCTGCCTGTCCTTTGCTGCTCCTGTTTGTTCCTGATTGCCCCTGCTTGTACGACCATTCTCATTCTTAATAAAACGCTGCACTTGGATCTCCTGCCTGAGCCTCCCATTCACAACAGAATACTTCGCCACTACCAAGATCCAGCAGCTACCGTGAGTGTTCCTGTCTCAGCAAATATGAACCCATCTGCCAAGTTAATAGGTCTCCGTCAAGGGGACAGATCCATTGAGAACTATGTCATGGACTTTATTGAACTGGCACCGTTTAATGAGGAGTGCCTAATGATATTTTTTCGCGGTGGACTATCTGACCCGCTCAGTGCTGTCATGCCGCTACACGATCCAAACGGGACGTTGGAACAGTATATTGAACAGGCTTTACTACTGAGCGGATCTCCCTTTACTGTGGGTGTCGCAGAAGAACGCGACACCATGCTTAATCACGTAATGGCCGCCGCATCAAAGAACACTCACAAAATGGCGGCCACCGAGCTTCATGAAGCATGTGTTTCGAAATCGGCCATCACTACCTGTACCCTGACTACGACCCTGCCTGTCCTTTGCTGCTCCTGTTTGTTCCTGATTGCCCCTGCCTGTACGACCATTCTCATTCTTAATAAAACGCTGCACTTGGATCTCCTGCCTGAGCCTCCCATTCACAACAGAATACTTCGCCACTACCAAGATCCAGCAGCTACCGTGAGTGTTCCTGTCTCAACAAATATGAACCCATCTGCCAAGTTAATAGGTCTCCGTCAAGGGGACAGATCCATTGAGAACTATGTCATGGACTTTATTGAACTGGCACAGTTTAATGAGGAGTGCCTAATGATATTTTTTCGCGGTGGACTATCTGACCCGCTCAGTGCTGTCATGCCACTACACGATCCAAACGGGACGTTGGAACAGTATATTGAACAGGCTTTACTACTGAGCGGATCTCCCTTTACTGTGGGTGTCGCAGAAGAACGCGACACCATGCTTAATCACGTAATGGCCGCCGCATCAAAGAACACTCACAAAATGGCGGCCACCGAGCTTCATGAAGCATGTGTTTCGAAATCGGCCATCACTACCTGTACCCTGACTACGACCCTGCCTGTCCTTTGCTGCTCCTGTTTGTTCCTGATTGCCCCTGCCTGTACGACCATTCTCATTCTTAATAAAACGCTGCACTTGGATCTCCTGCCTGAGCCTCCCATTCACAACAGAATACTTCGCCACTACCAAGATCCAGCAGCTACCGTGAGTGTTCCTGTCTCAACAAATATGAACCCATCTGCCAAGTTAATAGGTCTCCGTCAAGGGGACAGATCCATTGAGAACTATGTCATGGACTTTATTGAACTGGCACCGTTTAATGAGGAGTGCCTAATGATATTTTTTCGCGGTGGACTATCTGACCCGCTCAGTGCTGTCATGCCGCTACACGATCCAAACGGGACGTTGGAACAGTATATTGAACAGGCTTTACTACTGAGCGGATCTCCCTTTACTGTGGGTGTCGCAGAAGAACGCGACACCATGCTTAATCACGTAATGGCCGCCGCATCAAAGAACACTCACAAAATGGCGGCCACCATCACAACAACACCAGTCTACGTCCCAGCTGATCGCCCAGAGTCACGTCACGTCTCCGCTGATCGCCCAGAGCAACGTCACGTCTCCGCTGATCGCCCAGAGCAACGTCACGTCTCCGCTGATCGCCCAGAGCAACGTCACGTCTCCGCTGATCGCCCAGAGCAACGTCACGTCTCCGCTGATCGCCCAGAGCAACGTCACGTCTCCGCTGATCGCCCAGAGCAACGTCACGTCTCCGCTGATCGCCCAGAGCAACGTCACGTCTCCGCTGATCGCCCAGAGCAACGTCACGTCTCCGCTGACATCAGTCCGGGAGCGGAGAGGGTTGCGTTACAGTGTGACTGATCCACCGCTGATTTCAGCACGAGCGGCTGGCATTCCTAAGCCTCCGCCGGCCGCTTCGCTCTCAAGCCCGGTGGCCGCTTCGCTATCAAGCCAGCCGGTCGCTTCGCACTCAAGCCAGCCGGTCGCTTCGCACTCAAGCCTGCTGGACGCTTTGCACGCAAGTTCGCCGGCGGCAGCGCTCTCAAGTTCGCCGGCGGCAGCGCTCTCAAGTTCGCCGAGGGCAGCGCTCTCAAGTTCGCCGGCTGCAGCGCTCTCAAGGTCGCCGGCTGCAACGCTCTCAAGGTCGCCGGCTGCAACGCTCTCAAGGTCGCCGGCTGCAACGCTCTCAAGGTCGCCGGCTGCAACGCTCTCAAGGTCGCCGGCTGCAACGCTCTCAAGGTCGCCGGCTGCAACGCTCTCAAGGTCGCCGGCTGCAACGCTCTCAAGGTCGCCGGCTGCAACGCTCTCAAGGTCGCCGGCTGCAACGCTCTCAAGGTCGCCGGTTGCCATGGACTCAAGCGCCCTGGATGCGATGGACAATATGGCTGCTTTGCCAGTGCCCACGGGCAAGATGGCCGCCCCCTCGGTGCGTAAGGATGCAGGGGGCGTTCCAGCCACTGAGTCCGCTCCAGAATCCGCTCCAACCAGTGAACCATCACCTCATCCTCAGAAGAGGAGGAGGAGGAGGAGGAGGAGGAGGAGGAGGAGGAAGAAGGCGTCCTCCTCTCCTCAAGACACAGACGCTCTTCAAGAGGCCGCTGTGGGTCTGGAGACCATTCTAGTGGCCTCTCATGCTCCGCTCAAGCGCCTTACCCTGCCGGCGCCACCTGTGCTCCTTGCCCTGCCGGCGCCACCTGTGCGCCTTGCCCTGCCAGCGCCATCCAAGCTTCCAGCCCTGCCGGGCGCCGCTCAAACGGCTTGCGCTGCCAGCGCCACTCAGGTGTCTTGCCCTGCCAGCTTCACCCACACGCCTGGCCCTGCCAGCTCCACTCGAACTCCTTGCCCAGGAACCTGCGACGGACCCCGCGGAAATCCCCAAGAACTTTTTTGGGGGGGGCAGTATACCTGAGGGTGGGGAGCTTGTGGGTGGGGACCTTGCCCGACCACTGCTGGCATGGGCCTTTGAACGGTTATGGCCACCTTTGGACTGCAATTTATTATGGCCACTAATGGACTCTGAACCACTGGGGTTATCTATGGACTCTGTTCTGCAGTGGTTGCCTGAACCACCTGACCTGCAGTGGCTGCCCAAGCCACCTGACCTGCCGTGGTTGCGTGAACCACCTGACCTGCAGTGGCTGCCCAAGCCACCTGACCTGCCGTGGCTGCTCAAGCCACCTGACCTGCCGTGGCTGCCCAAGCCACCTGACCTGCCGTGGCTATCCAAGCCACCTGACCTGCCGTGGTTGCCCAAGCCACCTGACCTGCCGTGGTTGCCCAAGCCACCTGACCTGCCGTGGCTGACTAAGCCACCTGACTTGCCATGGCTCTCCGTGGCACCTGACCCACCATGGCTGTCCGTGGCACCTGACCCGCCATGGTTCCTGGAACCTGCATTGGGGACCCGGTTCATGTCAGCATACCAGTCCCCAATGCACCCACCCCCCCTCCCTAGCTGTTCCGTTTACGTCGTGAGGATATTATAAACAATTTCAGTCCCTTTTCAATCAATTTCCTCTTTGTAGGAAATGGAGTTTGCAAGAAAAAATGCAAACTGTCTCGACTGTAAGTCATCAAACAGCATCTTTTCATGTTGCTAATAACCAACATGCGCACTTTGGATTTGAGGTTCACAAACCATCTGTATCAAGATGATTAAACCAACGTTAAGGCCTTTGGTTGGTCATTTTACATTGTGCTTGAAAAAATAGGCCAAAAGAAATAAATGCCTTCTATTTCACGACTTTGTTTGCCCATATAATCTTTAATCCAAATTTTATAAAGAGACTCAATCACTTTTTATGATGAACAGATTTGCATGAAAATGAACCTCATTGGTTCTTGTGGAAGCTCAAATGTGCTGCCTAACACACGAGAATGAACCTCATTGGTTCTCAACAGGCTTGAGCTTCCCTTTTACCACAACTGATGTGTGAGTTGATGAATGTTTATATGTGAATAAAACCCTAAATTCAAACTGTTCATTATATAAAGCAATCGTGTCTCTTCAGACAATTTGGACTAAACCGCTCAAAACATATGGATTTGTTTTACAATCTCTTTATGAACTTTTTGAAGCGTCAAATTTTCAATTGCGTTGGCTGTCTATAGAGAGACAGAAAGCTCTCACATTTCATCAAAAAGATCTTCATTTGCTTTCCAAAGATGAACAAAACTCCTATGGATTTGGAATGACATGAGAGTAATTAATGACAGAATTGAGTAATTAATGAGTAATTAATGACAGAATTGCCCTTTTTGGGTGTACTAACCCTTTAAGGTTGTTGTCTGCAGTGGAGGGGCTCGTGGAAGCAGCTTCAACTCGAGCTTAGATAAACCCCCAGTGTGACTACTAATGCTTGGAAGATGAGTATGGTAGCAAAATTCCCTAAATTATGTTGCTGGATCTGGGGAAGTGGAGTGATGCCAAATCAGCTGATGCCTGAGCAAGGTGTACAGCTGCTCGTATGCTCGGCAGTTAATTGAAAGATTAGATGGGTTCACTCCTCCTGAAATTACGTTTAGGAACTTCAATAATTTTTGTCTCTACAGACGAACACTTACATTCTGCTTATTATAAAGACTTATTGATAAGCACTAGGGCAGTATTCCAGATTACTGGTTAATGAACAGTAAACTCAAGTTTTAAGTTGCATAACATCTTCCGCCATCATCCCAGATTAAGCATTTTCATTAAACTGTACATATAAAGTTAGTAAACCAGTGCCAAACTTGGCTTTGATTTTATCAGTTCCTGATAAATTTTGTCAGTTTTTTATCATTTTATCAGTTTATGCTCCTGTCAGTTCCCGGA
Organism: Chanodichthys erythropterus; assembly: GCF_024489055.1. NCBI lineage: Eukaryota > Metazoa > Chordata > Actinopteri > Cypriniformes > Xenocyprididae > Chanodichthys > Chanodichthys erythropterus. The sequence continues at coordinate 21,358,967 of NC_090238.1, read as the reverse complement.
CTACACTTCCCACAATCCTCTCTACCTACCACATGCACTCATCACACTTATCACCTGTTGCCACATCCACACTGATCACCTCACCCAGCTGCTGCTCATTACCAGGACTATAAAGGACTTCCACTCACACCACCTCACCGCAAAGTATTGTTAACTGTTGTTGCAATTTCTGAGCGTTTATTCCCTGTTTGCCTGTCTGTTCTCGACCTTGTCTGTTCCTGTTTTTGATCCGTTGCTGCCTGTCCTGATCCTTGCCTTCTATACTGTTCTGTGAGTGATATCTGCCTGCCTTTTGACCTACCGCCTGTACCTAGTGATGGGCAGAGCGAGGCTTCGTGAAACACTGAAGCAGTTGAATCAAATGTGCCGTGATGATTCGAGGCTTCGAAACAATCTGACACTTGACTCCACGGTGACCCCTAGTGGTCAAAAGAGTGTAAATGCAACAAAACTCAAACTAAACATGCAGTAAAAACACCTTTTACAAATCTATTGCAAATGTTTTATTGAAAGTAAAATCTATTAAATGCATTAATTCTCTAATAAGATTAGGCTACATATAGAGTGACTTTATATCTGTTCTTTTATCAATTTTCAAGGCTTGTTTCTCTGTTCCATGGCTCAAGCTAAACAGGCCAATAAGAGATTAATAACTACCATTATTCATTTTAATTATTCTAATGTCTAATTAAAACATCTACAAATTTATAAAACTGATCAGAGATCAGGTAAAACCCATAGACACTTGTTCAATGCTTCTCAGGTGAATCTGCATGATTCATGGGTTAACTTTATCATCGCCCTCTACCGGTGAACCACTGAAATTTCGAACTGTTTTGAAATGTTTCGAAACAGTGATGACGTAATGAAGCCTCGTTTACTAAAATCACGTGACTTTGGCAGTTTGATACACGCTCCGAATCACTGATTCAAAACAAATGATTCATGAAGCTTCGGAGCTTCATGAAGCATGTGTTTCGAAATCGGCCATCACTACCTGTACCCTGACTACGACCCTGCCTGTCCTTTGCTGCTCCTGTTTGTTCCTGATTGCCCCTGCTTGTACGACCATTCTCATTCTTAATAAAACGCTGCACTTGGATCTCCTGCCTGAGCCTCCCATTCACAACAGAATACTTCGCCACTACCAAGATCCAGCAGCTACCGTGAGTGTTCCTGTCTCAGCAAATATGAACCCATCTGCCAAGTTAATAGGTCTCCGTCAAGGGGACAGATCCATTGAGAACTATGTCATGGACTTTATTGAACTGGCACCGTTTAATGAGGAGTGCCTAATGATATTTTTTCGCGGTGGACTATCTGACCCGCTCAGTGCTGTCATGCCGCTACACGATCCAAACGGGACGTTGGAACAGTATATTGAACAGGCTTTACTACTGAGCGGATCTCCCTTTACTGTGGGTGTCGCAGAAGAACGCGACACCATGCTTAATCACGTAATGGCCGCCGCATCAAAGAACACTCACAAAATGGCGGCCACCGAGCTTCATGAAGCATGTGTTTCGAAATCGGCCATCACTACCTGTACCCTGACTACGACCCTGCCTGTCCTTTGCTGCTCCTGTTTGTTCCTGATTGCCCCTGCCTGTACGACCATTCTCATTCTTAATAAAACGCTGCACTTGGATCTCCTGCCTGAGCCTCCCATTCACAACAGAATACTTCGCCACTACCAAGATCCAGCAGCTACCGTGAGTGTTCCTGTCTCAACAAATATGAACCCATCTGCCAAGTTAATAGGTCTCCGTCAAGGGGACAGATCCATTGAGAACTATGTCATGGACTTTATTGAACTGGCACAGTTTAATGAGGAGTGCCTAATGATATTTTTTCGCGGTGGACTATCTGACCCGCTCAGTGCTGTCATGCCACTACACGATCCAAACGGGACGTTGGAACAGTATATTGAACAGGCTTTACTACTGAGCGGATCTCCCTTTACTGTGGGTGTCGCAGAAGAACGCGACACCATGCTTAATCACGTAATGGCCGCCGCATCAAAGAACACTCACAAAATGGCGGCCACCGAGCTTCATGAAGCATGTGTTTCGAAATCGGCCATCACTACCTGTACCCTGACTACGACCCTGCCTGTCCTTTGCTGCTCCTGTTTGTTCCTGATTGCCCCTGCCTGTACGACCATTCTCATTCTTAATAAAACGCTGCACTTGGATCTCCTGCCTGAGCCTCCCATTCACAACAGAATACTTCGCCACTACCAAGATCCAGCAGCTACCGTGAGTGTTCCTGTCTCAACAAATATGAACCCATCTGCCAAGTTAATAGGTCTCCGTCAAGGGGACAGATCCATTGAGAACTATGTCATGGACTTTATTGAACTGGCACCGTTTAATGAGGAGTGCCTAATGATATTTTTCGCGGTGGACTATCTGACCCGCTCAGTGCTGTCATGCCGCTACACGATCCAAACGGGACGTTGGAACAGTATATTGAACAGGCTTTACTACTGAGCGGATCTCCCTTTACTGTGGGTGTCGCAGAAGAACGCGACACCATGCTTAATCACGTAATGGCCGCCGCATCAAAGAACACTCACAAAATGGCGGCCACCATCACAACAACACCAGTCTACGTCCCAGCTGATCGCCCAGAGTCACGTCACGTCTCCGCTGATCGCCCAGAGCAACGTCACGTCTCCGCTGATCGCCCAGAGCAACGTCACGTCTCCGCTGATCGCCCAGAGCAACGTCACGTCTCCGCTGATCGCCCAGAGCAACGTCACGTCTCCGCTGATCGCCCAGAGCAACGTCACGTCTCCGCTGATCGCCCAGAGCAACGTCACGTCTCCGCTGATCGCCCAGAGCAACGTCACGTCTCCGCTGATCGCCCAGAGCAACGTCACGTCTCCGCTGATCGCCCAGAGCAACGTCACGTCTCCGCTGATCGCCCAGAGCAACGTCACGTCTCCGCTGATCGCCCAGAGCAACGTCACGTCTCCGCTGATCGCCCAGAGCAACGTCACGTCTCCGCTGATCGCCCAGAGCAATGTCACGTCTCCGCTGACATTAGTCCGGGAGCGGAGAGGGTTGCGTTACAGTGTGACTGATCCACCGCTGATTTCAGCACGAGCGGCTGGCATTCCTAAGCCTCCGCCGGCCGCTTCGCTCTCAAGCCCGGTGGCCGCTTCGCTATCAAGCCAGCCGGTCGCTTCGCACTCAAGCCAGCCGGTCGCTTCGCACTCAAGCCTGCTGGACGCTTTGCACGCAAGTTCGCCGGCGGCAGCGCTCTCAAGTTCGCCGGCGGCAGCGCTCTCAAGTTCGCCGGCTGCAGCGCTCTCAAGGTCGCCGGCTGCAACGCTCTCAAGGTCGCCGGCTGCAACGCTCTCAAGCTCGCCGGTTGCCATGGACTCAAGCGCCCTGGATGCGATGGACAATATGGCTGCTTTGCCAGTGCCCACGGGCAAGATGGCCGCCCCCTCGGTGCGTAAGGATGCAGGGGGCGTTCCAGCCACTGAGTCCGCTCCAGAATCCGCTCCAACCAGTGAACCATCACCTCATCCTCAGAAGAGGAGGAGGAGGAGGAGGAGGAGGAAGAAGGCGTCCTCCTCTCCTCAAGACACAGACGCTCTTCAAGAGGCCGCTGTGGGTCTGGAGACCATTCTAGTGGCCTCTCATGCTCCGCTCAAGCGCCTTACCCTGCCGGCGCCACCTGTGCGCCTTGCCCTGCCAGCACCATCCAAGCTTCCAGCCCTGCCGGCGCCGCTCAAACGGCTTGCGCTGCCAGCGCCACTCAGGTGTCTTGCCCTGCCAGCTTCACCCACACGCCTGGCCCTGCCAGCTCCACTCGAACTCCTTGCCCAGGAACCTGCGACGGACCCCGCGGAAATCCCCAAGAACTTTTTTGGGGGGGGACAGTATACCTGAGGGTGGGGAGCTTGTGGGTGGGGACCTTGCCCGACCACTGCTGGCATGGGCCTTTGAACGGTTATGGCCACCTTTGGACTGCAATTTATTATGGCCACTAATGGACTCTGACCCACTGGGGTTATCTATGGACTCTGTTCTGCAGTGGTTGCCTGAACCACCTGACCTGCAGTGGCTGCCTGAACCACCTGACCTGCAGTGGCTGCCTGAACCACCTGACCTGCAGTGGCTGCCCAAGCCACCTGACCTGCCGTGGTTGCCTGAACCACCTGACCTGCAGTGGCTGCCCAAGCCACCTGACCTGCCGTGGCTGCCCAAGCCACCTGACCTGCCGTGGCTATCCAAGCCACCTGACCTGCCGTGGCTATCCAAGCCACCTGACCTGCCGTGGTTGCCCAAGCCACCTGACCTGCCGTGGTTGCCCAAGCCACCTGACCTGCCGTGGCTGACTAAGCCACCTGACTTGCCATGGCTCTCCGTGGCACCTGACCCACCATGGCTGTCCGTGGCACCTGACCCGCCATGGTTCCTGGAACCTGCATTGGGGACCCGGTTCATGTCAGCATACCAGTCCCCAATGCACCCACCCCCCCTCCCTAGCTGTTCCGTTTACGTCGCGAGGACGCGCCTTCCGGGAGGGGGGCATTATGTCATGATCACCGTCTGCTCCTGTCAGTTCCCGGACTACACTTCCCACAATCCTCTCTACCTACCACATGCACTCATCACACCTATCACCTGTTTCCACATCCACACTGATCACCTCACCCAGCTGCTCTTCATTATCAGGACTATAAAGGACTTCCACTCACACCACCTCACCGCGAAGTATTGTTAACTGTTGTTGCAATTTCCGAGCGTTTATTCCGTTTGCCTGTCTGTTCTCGACCTTGTCTGTTCCTGTTTTTGATCCGTTGCTGCCTGTCCTGATCCTTGCCTTGTATACTGTTCTGTGAGTGATATCTGCCTGCCTTTTGACGTACTGCCTGTACCCTGACTACGACCCTGCCTGTCCTTTGCTGCTCCTGTTTGTTCCTGATTGACCCTGCCTGTACGACCATTCTCATTCTTAATAAAACGCTGCACTTGGATCTCCTGCCTGAGCCTCCCATTCACAACAGAAACGATGGTAACTTTAACCACATTTAACAGTACATTAGCAACATGCTAACGAAACATTTAGAAAGGCAATTTACAAATATCACTAAAAATATCATGTTATCATGGATCATGTCAGTTATTATTGCTCCATCTGCCATTTTTCGCTGTTGTTCTTGCTTGCTTACTTAGTCTGTTGATTCACCTGTGCAGATCCAGACGTTACTGGCTGCCCTTGTCTAATGCCTTTTATAATGTTGGAAATGTGGGCTGGCATATGCAAATATTGAGGCGTACACCCCGACTGTTACGTAACAGTCGGAGTTATGTTGAGATTCGCCTGTTCTTCTGAGGTCTTTTAAACAAATGAGATTTATATAAGAAGGAGGAAACAATGGAGTTTGAGACTCACTGTATGTCATTTCCATGTACTGAACTCTTGTTATTCAACTATGCCAAGATAAATTCAATTTTTCATTCGAGGGCACCTTTAAGGGTTCAGTTTCCCATAAATACAATAAATAGACTAGATAGTTTTTCCACATAACCTTACCTGATTCCCTCAACATCCTCTATAGTCTCCGGCAGACACCTGCCTCGTGTCTCTGGTAGATGATAAGCCACGAAAGCAGCAGAGAGTGCAAGTGAAGACAAGATGACTTGAGAGAAATAGCTCCATATATCATCCGACAGCAAGATCAGAGGAGCCACAGACACACCCAGACGTGCCAAGAAGGAGTTATAACCCATGCCATTTTGCCTACAGGCAGCACAACATTCCAGTAAATACATAAATAATTAGTTGATGATGCTGGATAGAGTTTTACTGGAGTACAACTGAACATGAAGTTAGTTTCCCTACCTTAAAACAGTGGGGTAAAGCTCAGAGCTGTACAAAATAACTGTACCAAAAGATGTGGCGGAGCAGCCTTTTCCCAGCACGGCAATCACTGTACGAACCACTGTCTTATCTGAATGGCAAGAGAAATCATTGTTGCACTGGATCTTTTCATCAACCTATATTGTCATTCCATTCTTTGTCAAAAAGTCTCACCTTTGGGTATGAATATGTTAATCATGAGGCTGATTCCAACCAGTAGCAAGGATCCAGCTTGAGTTATGCGTCTTCCAAACTTATCCAACAGATAAAAGATGCTTGATTTAGCAGGAATTTCAATGGCTCCATACACAAACTGAGTAAGGTACATATTTAGTCCAAAGCTTGAAATGTTGAAACTAATTCCATAGGCAACAGTGGCGACAGAGAACCTGGCAGTGGAAAACAGCAGAAGCAAAATGAGATTAATCTGAATGTTACCGATGGCACTGTGGTGTGTGTTTGTCATTGTGATTTGACACACCAAGTGATTCCTGTGAGTACAGCCAGTCTCCTCATCATAGGAGTCTTGACCAGATCCAGGTATGAATACTTCCTGTTTCCTCTGTCAGTAACTATGATTTTACCCAACTCCTAGACAGAGAGAGAAAATATGTTCAGATTCTATATTAGCAAACTATGCCTAAGAAAAAAAATTAAAACAAACATATACCCTGACCCTATTAACAACATTGTAAAAAAAATGTATTTTTTATTTTGACCTCGTAATTTTTAATAACATTTTCATAGCTTGATCCTCTGGAGGAACGACAGACTTCTCTCTGATAATGTATGCCAGACTTCTCCAATTATTTTGTCCGATTAAACCTGCCCCCTTCTTATTGACTGCAATCTTGCATTCAGATCTGCCTCCATATAATCAACAAAATGCCCCACATTTTTATACTTTTTCAATAATCCATTTCACAAACAAAAAAAAAAGATCTGTTGCTTTTTCTGTTATATTATGTCTTTAATGTTTTTACACTTAGAAATACATCCCATTTTAAAAGTAAAATATATTACAAAGTAATTGGAGAAATATTAATAAATATCCTGACGCATCCAAAAATTATAATGGCAGTGAGCAGGATTAACGAGTATGAGCTGAAAAATTGCTTCCATCCACATCCAACCATCATAAACATGTACTCCACATGGCTCCAGGGGGTTAATAAAGGCCTTCTGAAGCGAAGCTATGCATTTGTGTAGAAAAATATCCATATTTAACAAGCTATAAAGTAAAATATCTAGCTTCCGCCAGAAGCGCCTTCTATTTTCTACTTACGAAGAAAGTATAAAACTCTAGCAATTCAAAACGCTTATGTTACATCCTACGCCTTCCCTATTCAACTTACAGAAAATGCTTAACTGACACGATGCCAGTTTCGTTTTTTTTTTTTTCGGAATTTGAATATGGAAGGTGGTCTGGCGGAAGCTAGATATTTTACTTCATAACTTGTTAAATATGGATTTTTTTTTTTTTTTTTTACACAAATGCATCGCTTCGCTTCAGAAGACCTTTATTAACCCTCTGGACCCGTGTGAAGTACATTTATGATGGATGGATGTGGATGGAGACTTTTTCTTCAGCTCATACTTGTTGATCCTCGCTCACTGCCATTATAAAGTTTGGATGCTTCAGGGTATTTATTAATATATCTCCGATTATGTTCATCAGAAAGAATAAAGTCATATACACCTATGGCTTGAGGATGAGTAAAGCTTGGGGTAATTTTCATTTGAAAGTGAACTAATCCATTAACTCAATTTGTAGCAATCACATCATTTTCTACATAGGCAGCTGATTTATTTGCTGTGGCACCAGCAGCCAAACATTCAAATACTGGCATTGTTTTGCTGTCAGCAGTCTGCAGCGTGCTTTCAGAAACCCTTCACCTTCCCCGGCTCCACCTGTATAGATCTGCAGAACTGCAGTTTACACTGACTTTACGAATGAGGGAGAAAGTTTTGCTCTACTGTTCCATTGCTTGCAAAAAAATATGTTGCTGATATTTTTTCACTGACATTTATTTTATATTTCTTTCTGGATTCTCTCACCTCAGGTTTTATCATAGCAGTGCCTTCTTTTTTACGGTTCATGACAGCACATTTATGAAGATAACTATAAGCTTTATCCGCCTTCCCATTAGCAATCAGCCACCGAGCCGACTCTGGAATCCACCTATAACATTATTCAAAGTAATGATTATTTCATTTTGAGAATGTACTGTACTAGTTCTGATCTCTTAGAAAAGGCATATTTCATGTACCAGACTACCAATCTACTTAGTATTGTTTTTTTATACTCACCACCAAGTGATTATGGCAATAATGGTGGGCAATGAGATGGAAACTGTCAGCCATCTCCAGTCTCGAATTAAGTATGCTATCAGAGAAAAGCTCATGGTGGCAAATGTCCAAGACAGGCTGTCAATCACCCCTACCAGCTTTCTGTGCTCAATGCTCACCCACTCCACATCTGATATAGAAAAAAACAAATACAAACACTCATAACTTACAGTCACACATCTTCATTTTAGAAATTTAGAACCACAATAACTAGAAAAACAAAACCATTTTAAAAAAGAAAGGGGTCCTCACTCAGTACAGTGGAGATGATGACACTGCCAGTAATGGTGAATCCAGTGAAGAATCTCAGTACTGCAAACATGATGAAGGAAGACGAAAAAGCACTACACAATCCAAAACCCATTCCCAATATGTGCGACAACAGCAACATTGGCTTACGCCCATACCTGTGTAGAATAATTTTAAGATGGTAAAAACACATATTAATGATTTTTTTTTTAACGCTTATTGAACCAGTTTAGTTGGACCAACATTGCACTCAGGCTCCCGAAAGCAGCTGCTCCAAACATGACTCCAATGAAGAAGATGGTGGTTGTCAATCTGCTCAGTGCTCTGTTGTCACACACTAAATCCCACTGAACACACAAAAGAGAGAGAAAGGCCACAGCTAGAATAAGGTACAATAAATCAGCAATACATAAAAAGCAAGAGTTTCACCTGTGTGGCGAGAGTGCTGATGAATGTGCTGTTGTCATACTCCCATCCATTCTGACACTGGACTACAGCAACTTCTGAGGGGCTGGAGGAGTTCATAAGCAGGTGGAACTGAGGATGGGAGAACATGTGACAGGAAGCCGGAGTCCCGTCTTCCTGTGCAGGAACACTGACAGTCAGTCTCTCTTCTCGACTCAGATTCCCAAGGATCCCGTCAGCATCCAGAGAGCTGATGTCACAGTGGTGAGATGGGATGACAGCAATAAAGTTGCCTAACAGGAAATGACAGGCGAGACTGAATCGTCCAAAGAAATTGATCATCAGGACCATCTTCTGGAATCTTCCAAATCCATTAATTTCTGAGAGAAGATCTTCAAACTTCATCTTTGCGCTCTGTTGTGCTTCACCTGGTTGTGAACCTGTCTCACCTGGCCATTTGGTTCATATATCACAGTCAGAACACTCAAGGGAAGAAAATGGTTAACAGGGGGATGTCTAAAGCACTGTGGAACATTTGTAAAAATTAAACCCTTTGGTTGAAACTTTATTGTCATTTTACAAAAGAAGTTAATTCTTGCTTTGTCATTCTGAGCTTATGCTAACTTTGCCCTCAGACACAGATTAACTGCTTCTTTCACATTCTTAGGCAGTCATAGTCTGTTCACTAAACTGGCATTGCTTATCTAACATGAATTTTGTCATGAATTTTATTCAGCAAGAATGCACTAAATTGATCAAAAGAAACTTATGCTACAAGGCATTTATGTTGGATTTCTATTCCAAATAAATGCTATTTTTTTCCACCAAATCTTAATATAATAACAGTGCAAGTGTTTTCAACAATGATAAGTAATGCTTCTTGAGAAGCAAATTAGCATTTCAGAACATTCACTCAAAATATATATATATTTTTAAAATGATTTATGCAATTAATAGTAAAATTCCATCAAACTGAATTAAATAATCCTTAAACAATTTAACCTAATAATTGATTAAGGATTGTTCAATTATTCAATTAAATTCCATAAAGATTATTCAATTCAATTTGATGGAATTTTACTATTATTTTAATTGCGTAAATCATTAAAACATTACATTTATCTCTCTTTTTTTTTTTTTTTTGAGCGTTCTCTAAAGGATTGTGTGGCACTGAAGACTGGAGTAAGGAATAAATTATATTTTAAAAATATATTAAAATACAAAAAAATATATTTTAAATTGTAATATTAATACTAATATTTACTAAACTTTTGTTTTCACTGTATTTTTTTTATCCAATAAATACAGCTTATGCATAAGAGACTTAAAACCAACCTTAAATGTTTGAACAGCACTGTATATAAACTCGGCAAAAAAAAAGAGAGAGAAACGTCCTCCCGCTAGAAATTTTACATTCCCAGAACATTCTCAGAACGCCCCTGGTGTTAAGGATGTTGCCTAGTAAAGTTCCCAGTACGTTCACAGACGGTCATGATGTGGAGTTCTTTTAAGGTGTGGGGGACGTTTGGCGGACCTTCACAGAACATTCAGGATGTTCTCTGAACATTTAGGGAACCGTACTTTATTTGGAAATGTTTTCAGAATGTCCCTGCTGCCCTTGTCAAAAAAATTTAATTGAAAATTAGAGCTAAATTGATTAACAAAAGTGGCTGTTCAAGCAAAAACTAATTTTGTTTACATTTTGTATGCCTTACAAAAAACAAAAAAGCTCTTTACAGGTAATTCTTGGGGTAATATTATGAAACCTTTTCTTTAAAACGCAGATCTCTTGCAATAAATCATTAACTGACAAGAGCACATGCATGAGCTAATGTCTGCTGTATCATAATTGTCTTTAAATAAAGCAACATGCAGCAGAATATAAGTGTTTCTGGATCACCACTGACTGAAGCACAGGCGCTACTCTCCAGCACAATGGTGACCTCACAAATCTCAGATAATAACAGAAACAAAACATTAAACACTAACAGATTTCTAGATCTCTGCATCTTCACTTATTACAAACCACTCTGACTTTATTTCTTTCATTCAAATCTTGATGCTTTATCTTGATGCTTTATCAAGATGTATAAATGTCACCGTTATGGAGGTAAGCACTTGCTTTAGTTAGGCTCCTGACCCTTGACATTCTGACTTTTGTCTCTCTTGTCCAATTGTTACTGTGTGATTCTAAAGTACATTTGTTACAAAAAAAAAAAAATTTGATTAATGGAAAACATTCATAATGTACATAAAACATTCTCTTTTGGTATAGAAAGTGCTGCAGTTTAAGGTTTGTTATATGACTGTAGGGGGACGTTCCAATTTGGTTAATTTTATAGTCACATAAATTTGCAACATTCTCTTTAAGGTTTGGGGAACGTTCAGAACATTCTGGAAATATTTAGGGGACTATTACTATAGGATGTTCTGATAACTTCCCAAATGTCCTCTTCATAACGTTCTTGTGTGACCATAAAATAACCAAAATAGAATGTCCCCCTAAACTCATATCGGGAACGTTATTAAATGACCAACAGAGGACCGTGTGGGAATGTTCTGTTAATGTCCCAAATGTCCTCTTTGTAATGTTCTTTTTTGACCATAAAATAACCAAAATGAAATGTCCGGAACGTCCGGACTGGACGTTCCGGAACGTCCCGAATGTTCTGTAAAGGTTCGGAATTTTCATCACAGTTAGAGAACTTTTAGGGAACGTTGCGCCAGGTCCTGAGAACGTCGCCTTCTACGTGGGCTTCCACTTTCAGCAAATTTCTAATTATGTGTAAAAAGGTGTTTCTTTTTTTTCTTTTTTCTTTTTTTTGCTGAGTTTATATACAGGAAAAGGTTTTGTAGATTGTCACACGAGTAAGTTCTTAAAAATAAAGACCAAGACAATTCAATGATGAATTTGATTTTTATTAGATTAATCTTCTCTGCAAGTTAGATTCATTTTGTCTCCTTGAAGGGCTCCTTTCCAACCTGATACTCAAGTTGTGAACACACTGATCTTTTCCTGAGTAAAAACACAGTGATTTAAGTTAACTAAACAAAAATATGTATTTTATATTTTTGTATTTAGTTTCTTTAAGGTATTTGATGATCACACTCATTTTATTATCTTATGTGATTAATTGTTTAATAAAAACTAAACCATAAAACATACTATTAGTAGTAGTAAATGATTCATCACCTAGTTTTCTCGATATCCTCAATAGTCTCAGGAAGCCGCACATTGTGGGTCTCAGGGAGGAGCAGAACAAGGAGGCCTGCAATGACGGCTACAGAGCAAAACAGGACCTGTGGCAGAGGGAGCCAGACCTCATCCAAGAGGCTCACAAGAGGTGCTAAAGAGACACCAACACGACCAACAAATGAACTATAGCCTAATCCATTCTGCCTATGGTCAGAAGAGATAGAATGTTAATACCCCAAATTTGAGTTAATATTGTGTTTTATTATGCACAAACAATAAGAGGATTTGCAAATGATAACAACTGACCGTAACACAGTCGGGTACAGCTCAGTGGTATAGAGGAAAACACATGTGAAGGAGGCCTCTGAGAATCCTTTACCCAGCACAGCAATGACTGTACGAGGCAGCCACAAATCTGAAGACAAACACAGAGACAGCTGGAGAATTTAACTCCTTTAAAGGTGAAGTTCAGTGTGAAATGTCTGTGCCATAAATGATGACTGAAATGTGTGACTAAATATTAAATATATAAATGTAAATATTAAAAATATAAATGATTAAATATATAGCTACTTGGTATAAACTGGAGAAAAATGCTTTTTGTGTAATCACAACATTTATCAGCAGGGGCCATAATAACCAGGCAAAAGCTTGTTAGTGCACTCAAATCAACAGAGCAATGTTTTGATTGTGTTGTACATTGTGAGGGAATCAGCCCATAAATGGTTTACTTTTACACAGTTGCCTGTGCATACTAAACTGGGATTTTAACACTAAAAAAAATACACACTTCAATGTTAACATTCAATGTTATCAAAATAACTTCCCCTCCCTCTTGCAGCAACATATCTTCTCTGTTATCGGCTATCACAACTTCCATTTCATGCTAAACACATGACTGTGATGTCACAACGGATGACTTTTACATACTGTAACTACATTCAGTCTTTTATTACTGTGACATTCCATTGAATTTTTGTTCATTCATTTAAAAATGGACTGAAAAGTCAGGCACATGATTGTGACGTCATAATGAATGACTGACATGTAAATACAAAACATTCATACATGAAATTCACTGAAATGCCAGACAAGAACATGATAAATGGTTGATCTGTAATTGAATAAACTAAATAAAACAAACATTGACAGTCCACATGATTGTGGCATCCCAATAAATGATTGTTCTCTATCCTTTACCTCTGGGAATGAGGACAGTGATGCCAGTGCAGACTCCTGCTGTAATCAGTGTGCCCATCTGACTGTACCTGCGGCCTAGTTTATCAAGACACACATATGCCACCAGTTTTGATGGCATCTCTATGGCACCATAAATAAACTGAGTGAGATACAGGTTCAGCCCAAAGCCACTGATGTTCAAACTGATGCCGTAGTAAGTGAATGCCACTCCAAACCTGCAAAAACAATTTATCTCAATATCTTCTCTTAGTAAACCAGGTGTTCAGAATTGAATTTGAAGAGTAAATCAAAATGTTCTGCCATCATAAAGTCTATAATCTAGACAAAACATTCCCACCAAGTGATTCCTGTAAGCAGAGCCAGTTTCCTCATATTAGAAGACCTCACAAGATCCAGATACGAGTACTTCTTGTCACCTCTGTCCTCAGCAATTATAACATTAGCAAGGGTCTGAAAAGTCATGTTCTCAAAAGCGTTAGGAAAATGCTGAAAACTTGATCTCTTTGTCATTGTCAAATATTATAATGTTACCTCTGGTTTGATATCTCTGAGGTTGTGCTGTCTGTTATTGGCTGAGGCACATTTGCTCAGATAATGATGGGCCTCTTCCAGTCGTCCACTGGCTATGAGCCATCGTGCTGACTCTGGCATCCACCTAGCAGACAAGAAATATGTGATTTGGGAAAACTGGACATAAGAATCAATCATAGTCATATCTTACCTCCATGTGATTACTGCCAGTCCGAGGGGAGCTGTTACCGTGATGATCAGAGGCCTCCAGTCATTGACGAGATAAGCAATGCCAGGCAATATCATAGTGCTGATAGACCAGTCCAGACTGATCAAAACTCCAGCAATCGTTCTGTGTGCAATATCAGCCCATTCTACGCCTGGTGGACAATAATAATAAAGTTTTATTATTTAAAGGTACAATTTGTGATATTTTTTTCCGCTAGAGGTCGCTAGAAGCCTATTCAAAACAAAGGCGTAGTTTGATGACGCCAAGTTTTAGAGCGGAAACGGTGCAAAAGAATAGGGATTGGAGTCTGGAAGAACTCATGTTCGTGGATGCGATTAATAACTTTACTGTAGTATGAAGCAGAGCAGGACCGAGTGTTGCGGGAGCTGAACGAGGAGCTGGAGCGATTGATCAACACATGCCTCACGAGCAGCGGGACTTTTATTATGACACAGTCGCCGGCGCCGCTTCCGCTTTTCCGGTCATGAGTTTACGGGAGCTGTCCTTGTCGACAGAACCAGCGGCAGATGGTAAACAGTAATTATGTTCCATAAATAAGTAACACAATCCACAATAAACATGCAAGAAGTAAATAAGGAACTGCTTGAAGCAAGCTAGTGGTTTGCTGGACGCTAGAAACTACTTCCGCATTTGTCCACGGCTATGTTGTCATGTGGTTTCTACGTCAGTAAAGGCGGTAACAAAGGCGGTAACTGACGTCACTGACAGGCGACTGCACTGCCCCGTGTCACTGTTTAGAATGGGAATTTTCTCATGATTTACAAGTAGTTGAAAACATTAAAGATATTGTTAGTAATCAGCTGGACAAAATATATAACACTAGCCTGGTGGTTTTTGGATATTTTACTGCAAAAATCGTACATATTGTACCTTTAAAATAGACGGTAAGTCTATGCATTAGTGATGAAGACCTTTAAGTGACTTTCTGTTATATCTTTACACCGGTAAAGTGCCTTTCTTTATGAGTGAGCCATTCAATCCATTCATTCAAAACACTGATTCATACAGGAACAAAACAAGTTGTTGAATCATTCATTCAACCGATCTGTTCAAAAACACTACTTCATTCAGATACTAAACAAGTGTCAAGCTGCGTCTGAAATCTCATACTGTCTAGTTGGTACTACATTTCATTTCAAACATACTTTTGAAACTTACTTTAACTCCTCTGTGGCTTCAAGAAATAGTAAAGCGGCAATCGAATGCACACTCCAGAATCTCAGCAGGAGTAGTAAGTCATCCACATGCTTTCGCCTACTGTTTTTCAAATTCGGATATACTACTTTCTTTTGCCACACTGTATTCACATACTATAAAATATGGAAGTAAGCATATTCGGACACAGGACTTTATGAGTGATTCATTGAAACATTCTTTTGTTCATTCATTCATTCGTTCATTCAATTGATTTGTTAAAGACTGCCGAGTCGCTGCACAATTGTGAAGTAATGGTAGTTGTGATTGTGAATAAATTTACAGAATTAAGCAAAATAATTATAAAATACATATTAATTAGTCGCCCATGTCCAGATATGTAAAGCACTCACACAGGACATAGGAGATTATGCTGATGCCTGTAAGGCCCATCCCAGTAAAGAACCTAGTTATAGCAAACATGATGAAGGACTGAGAGAATGCACTGGCCACCGCAAATGAAATGGATATCAGGTATGACATCAGCAGCATTCGTTTCCTACCGTATCTGGAATTAGATAAACAGAACCCATGAGATATACCACCCCTGACAGCAATATAGCGTCGGCCCAGATCTGGTCCGTGTGTAATCCACATGTACTGATGTGGGCCGGATCTGGGCCACACTATGTTGCTGTCTGGGACAAGTACAGTGTGGAGTAGCTAACTAACATAAAAAATGCACCAATTACGTTTTTCAGCAGCCTGACAGTAGTTCAGCTGCTTTTAAAGTAGTGTAGCTTTTCCAGATCAAGTTACTTTTTCTAATGAGCAGCGTTAAGTGACCAAACGCTTTTTTATTTGCTTTAATAAGGAAACAACCCCAGCCAACACAGCATGGTGGGGCCCAGACAGGTGTCACCTGGGCTGCCTAACTGGGGCCCAGACATTTTTGTCCACAGTTTCCATGGAGGCCCCACATGGGTTAGCCCGGATGAAATGAACACTGCTCAGTGTGCACACTACAGGCTGTTAAATGTAACACAGAAACATGTTGGAGTTAATGAGATAATTAGGTGATAACGAGCAGAATCACTGAAGGACAGAGGAACAACAAGAACTACAACTTCAGCCACAGCCTTCGATGAAATCAACTGAAGATAAAAGACATTACATTTCTCAAGATCTGATTAAACATCTCCACAAACAGCATTACCAGCTTCACTTATTACTAACCAGATTGACTTTATTTCTGATATACATATACAACAAGTTGTTATTGAGAATTACCAGAGGTTTAGATGTTGATGATTTGTTGAAAATAAGTTTGGTTTGATGTCACCGTGATCGAGGTCAGCGCTTACTTCAGTTAGGCAGTTTGACTTGAGTGCTTTAGTGTTAGTGTTTCTTTGACTGCTCTTGCTGTTTGTTATGGCAAGAAACACAAGCTAAAATGTGTTTAGCTGTTGTCAGCTGTTTGATGATAAGAATATATTTGTTGTCATGTTGTGGCTTTGATCACTGATCTAATGACTGAGCTTTATATGAAAAAAATGTTATTAATTTTGTGCTGGATCTTTTCCAGAAAAAAAAATTACAAAAATCAGACCAAAATAATAAAGCTGAAAAATACAATGTACATTAAATGCTTTAAAACACCTGCAAGATTTATTCACACACTGACATCAAGAATCAGCGTATGAATCTCAACAATGGTGACATGCTTCATGCTGCAATGGATTCTGGGTGCCACATACAAAACTCATCCATAGCTCCCAGAATGCATTGCGGCATGAAGCATGTCACTATTGTTGAGATTCATATGCTGATTCTTGATGTCTGTGTGTAAGTAAATCTTGCAGGAGGTTTGAAGTGTTTAATGAACAATGTTTTTCTCAAATTTTTTCATTAAAACATTTTTATTTTTGTAATTCTAGAAGAGGTCCAATGCAAAGTTAAACACATTTTGCTCAGAAAAAGCTCACTCATTAGATCAGTGAATTAAGCCACTAAGTGATGATTATATTTTGTCATCTAGCAGCTAACCACATTGTCTCTTGTTTTTCTTGCCATAACGAACAGCAAGAGTAGCCATAAAAACAGTAAAACGGGCAAGGGTCAAACTGCCTAACTCGATCACGGTGATATCAAACCAAACTTATTTTCAACAAATCATCAACATCTAAACCTCTGGTAATTCTCAATAACAACTTGTTGTATATGTATATCAGAAATAAAGTCAATCTGGTTAATAATAAGTGAAGCTGGTAATGCTGTTGGTGGAGATATTTAATCAGATCTTGAGAAATGTAATGTCTTTTATCTTCAGTTGATTTCATCGAAGGCTGTGGCTGAAGTTGTAGTTCTTGTTGTTCCTCTGTCCTTCAGTGATTCTGCTCGTTATCACCTAATTATCTCATTAACTCCAACATGTTTCTGTGTTACACTTAACAGCCTGTAGTGTGCACACTGGGCAGTGTTCATTTAATCTGGGCTAACCCATGTGGGGCCTCCATGGAAACCGTGGACAAAAATGTCTCCAAGTTAGGCAGCTCAGGTGACACCCATCTGGGCCCCACCATGCTGTGTTGGCTGGGACACTGTCACCTAAACGGATGATTCATTCCGTCAAGTATGTACATGTCGATTCATTTTGCTTTAGTGAATGAATAATCTAATCCTTAACATTTGAATTCCTTCAATTTATCTAGATTTTCATTTAACTCAATATGTTAAATAAAATATTTTTATTGCATAAATGTATTAATCAAGTTTCAACCTTAATTGAGATGACCATTTATTCAAAACCTGTCATTGTGTTTGTGCAAATTGTCTCTGATTAAACTTTTAGGGCATGTTTATTTATAAACATTTTAACTAACAATATGTGTTTATAAATATTCAACTAACTTAAATGTACATAGATACTTTTTGTTTGTAGTTTGTGGAGTAGCTTTTTCAAAACAGTACTTGAACTTATGATTATGTGGCATTTATTTCACCTCTTGAAGGCCCAGATCTAAATCTTGAGTCTCACCTGTCACTCAGCCAGCCAAAAATGGCTGCTCCAACCATCACACCAACAAAGAAGATGGTGGCTGTGGCTTTATTCAGACCTTTCTTGTCGCACACCAATTCAAACTGAAAGAGGGACATATATGGTATCAGGGAGATATACTTTTCCTATTGATCAGTGGTGTATTTCTGCTTAATGTCTATTTCAGTTGTACAATTCTTCTTTATTCAAAACTTGTTTTTGTCATGTTTTGACATGTCAAGCGGAAGTATGTAATTTTTGCACTACTATCAGCTGCCATTGGGCAGAGAAACAAAAAGTCCCTCCCCAAACTCATGCCATTGGTCGAGCCAACTTGGGGAAATCGACCCCAAAAATGGCTACAGTATATAATTTTCTCTGAATTTTAACACTAAAAATAATAATTAAAAAGCCACACAATTCAGCTTTAACATTTTTTAGACTGTGAATGACTGTGAAATTTAAATCTTAAAACTAAAGTATATAGTTATAAAATCATTTGAATATAAAGTGAATTACCTCAGTAGCCAAGGCTGATTTAAATGTGCTGTTGTCATACTCCCATCCATTCTGACACTCCACTACAGGAAGTTCTGTGCTGCTGGAGGAGTTCATAAGCAGGTGGAATTGAGGATGGGAGAACATGTGACAGGAAGCAGGAGTCCCGTCCTCCTGTGCAGGAATACTGACAGTCAGTCTCTCTTCTCGACTCAGATTCCCAAGGATCCCGTCAGCATCCAGAGAGCTGATGTCACAGTGATGAGACGGGATAGCAGCGATAAAGTTGTTTAACAGGAAGTGAAACGGCAGTGTGACTCTTGGAATCACCAAAAGGGCGATGATACTGATCTGGTATTTTCCAAACCCCCCAACCTCAGCCAACAGGTTCTCAAACTTCATCTTTGCTGACCAAATCTTCTGATGTGGCTCAGAAGAAACAATGAGGACGATATGGACTTGAGCTTGTCCAACAATAAGTCTATTTATTCACTGCTCTGATGTAGATCATTAACCTCTCACACAATGACATGAAAAATATTCATACATATTCCTTTTTAGTTCCATCTCTTTTTCTTAAACACAAATAAACACACATAGCACATAGACGTTAGTATGTTGACTTAAAGAAATTTCCATGAAAACAAATCCATGGCTATATAATTCACAAATAGGCATGGATACCACTCTGCACGGACAGATTGTACATTAGCATTTTCCTTTAGTAAATTAACATCTAACAAGAGTGTTTGAACTTGTGACCTTCCACTAGTCATTTGAAAGGACTTCTGCCTGCTTAATAAATGACAGCAGTGTTGAACAATACATAGACAGACTGGAGACAAAGGCAGATCTTTAAAAAATTATTATATTATATTAAATTATTACAGTTTAAATTTGAAATGAGATTTCTAGCTGAAATTTGCTGTCATTGTTTAAATGCTAAACAAACAAAAGAAAGAATACATTATCGTTCAAAAGTTTGGGTTTTGCAAGATTTTGTAATATTTTTGAAAAATGTCTCTTATGCATACCAAAACACTTATTTGATCAAATATACAGTAAAACAAGTAATACTTTGTGAATTATTATTTCAAATTAAAATAACTGTTTTTCATTTGAAAATAAATATAATTTATTTCTGTGATGCAAAGCTGAATTTTCAGCATCATTACTCCAATCTTCAGTGTCACATGATCCTTCAGAAATCATTCTAATATGCTGATTTGGTGCACAAGAAAACATCTATTATTATAATTAATTATAAGTGTTGAAAAATGTTAATATTTTTGCTGCTTAATAATGGATCCCATGAAAATGGAAAATTCAAAAGAATTCTTTTGTAGGCCTAACAATGTAAGAGTCTTTACTGTCACTTTTGATCAATTTAACACATGAACAAAAGTATGAATTTCTTTCAAATGATAATAATAATGATAAAAGAAAAAAAATAATAATGGTAGTGTACATTATACAGTTCTTGGCCATGATGTAGCACCAGTTAAATGTAAATGTGATCTCTTATGACAGCACTGCAAGCCACATATAAAATCTCTTTCTCTGTCACTACTGCCATCTAGAGGTTCTGTGACATAGTACCATTATTAGAACAGAACAGAAACTTGCATAAATTAAAGGTGGTAAAGAGGATGTTTTGTTTTATACATTTTTGCAATATTGCTTGAAACTGTCTTTACTAACTGATAAAAGACTATTTATTAGGTGCACTGAAAAGAATAATATTAATATACATCATCTGTGCACGAAGTAGTGCCTTAAAAACATCAGCCAATCGTTTACACGATCATCGCTGAACGATTGGCACTCTGGCTTGTCAATCACTGCCGTTACGTTCCTTGTGAGAGACGAGCGCGGCTGCGCGCTCCGGTAACTTTCCACACTCCACACGCGCCGCATGCAATGTTTTTGTCAGGAGACAGGAGTAACAACTGCAGATTATGAGTTACCTGTGGTGAGTCCGACATAATGAATCCACTAACACGACACAGCGAATGCCGGTGGTAAACACTCCTGTTCCAATACTCGTGCACAAGTTTTGGGAGGCGTTCCCTTGAAAGGAGGGGGGTTGTTCTTACGCATGCGCTCATTTCAAAAACTCAGTAACAGTCTTTGGTTTCTCAGTCGCACCTTTAATCAGGTCCAGCACAGCTTCATCAAAGCTTTTTAAATGCAGAAAGCTGTAGGTGTGAAACACGAGTCTCACTCCCTGCCAGGAACAATGAAATTAAATACAATCTAATTAAACAAATATAACTATAATACAGTAGGATGCGTGTTTGGCCAGTGAAATTGTTGCACAAATAGCCTGCCTGCTTGCTTTCAGGTATTTTCTCTATAATTCTCTATCACTTGTTATAAAGTTTAGAAAATGAGCAAAAATGTTTACAAAGCTTTTTTTTTTTTTTTTAATGACACATGTGACACCTTATTTATGTAGAAGACTGATTGATACACAGTATTCTTTTTCTAATTATAAAAATTTGAATGTTTCTGATTGGATGTATATATAGAAAAAATTGAGACACATCCAGAGTTACTCATTCTACTCATTCTATAATCATATTTTTTTGTATGTATATATATATAGAGAGAGAGAGTATTGGTTTTTGGTGTCAGTTGTCAATTACAGGGGAGTGTTGCCACTTCCACAGCTCACTAACAGAAGTCTGACTCAGGTAAATGTGGAGCTGTCCAGGGTGCTGTCTGTCACACAGATACTAATGCTGGGGGTGCTGTCCATGGTGCTGTGTGCTGGGAAATGGACTTAAAGAGGTCACATTACACCCTTTTACAAAGTCTTGATTTTGTTTCGGTGGTCTACTAGAATAGGTTTTCATTCTTGAATGTTCAAAAAACACATTATTCTTTACATATTTTACATTGTTGCAGCACCTCTCATCCCAATCTGTCAGTTCAGTTCCGGCCTCTGTATGAAACCCCTCATTCTAGAAAGCACAATAGGTGAATATAATAACTGGTTATATACAAAAGGTGGGATATGATGTCAAGTACAGCTTCTGAGACTTTGTTACTATGGCAGCTTGGCTATTTGTGCTTTTGAAGTGATTTGCATATCAATGCGTTGTGTCTGTAGAGATTCGCAACTTTAAAGGGACGTTACTCTGATCCTCTGTTGTGAAATAGACAGGCTTCTTTCTGTAAAAGATAAATAATAAAGCAAATTATTGTGAATTGTGAAACAAACTACAGCAAACAAAATAACAGAATAAGAAAACAATACAAAAAAAGCTGAAAACATTTTGTCCTTTTTCTTATACCTTGTCTCTTCAATATCTTCTATGGTTTCTGGCAATCTTGCATTGTTAGTTTCAGGGAGAAGCCAAGCGATGAGACCAGAAAAGATGGCTATCGTGCAGAAAATGACCTCTGGGAGGAGTGTCCACACGTCTTCTAAGAGCATGATGAGAGGACAAATGGATGCACCCAAACGTGCCATAAAACTGGTATAGCCAAGCCCATTCTGCCTATGGACGTGAAAGGGAGATAATAGAAGCATTTTCAACCACAGTGTGCTTAATAATTAGAAAAGGGACATGGTAAATTCTAACCTCATGACAGTAGGATAGAGCTCAGTGGTGTACAGGAACACAGTTGTGAACGAAGCTTCTGAAAGTCCTTTACCCAACACTGCAATCACAGTCCGAAAAGTCCAGTATTCTAAACCCACAGACATCCACACAAGAGGTCAGAGAAAATCATCAGACAACCAAATCACATGTCACATACTATGCCATTCATAAAAGATGGGCAAAACTGTTTTGGGCAAAGCAGTGGTTCTTTAAAGGAGACCTATTATGGCCCTTTTTACAAAATGTAATATAAGTCTCAGGTGTCCCCAGAATGTGTCTGTGAAGTTAAATATACCCCACAGATAATCTATTATAACATGCACTGTAAAATGTAATTAGTTGAGTTTACTTAGAAAGCTTAATTAAACTGTGGGGTTTACTTAAAAAACTTAAGGAAACCGATTGCCTTAAATTTAGCAAGTAAGTTAACTCATCATTTTGAATTGATCAAACTAGCTACCGCACAGTACAGAGTACTTAGAAATCTTGAGTATTCACTGTAAAATGTTAGTTGAGTTTACTTAGAAAGCTTAATTAAACTGTTGGGTTTAGCTACCACACAGTACAGAGTACTTAGAAATTCAATTTTACAAATTGAGTACTTAGTTCAGTCATGTTAAAAATCTTGTTCACATTATGTAGAAACTGCCTTAATTTTCTCAAGCATTTTTTACTCAATGTTGCAGCAATGGACCATACATTTATTTCTATTTATTAAACTGGAGATACTGTTGAAAATAATAAAGTTTGATGTCACCATCATGGTGGAAAGTGTTTGCTTTAGTTGGGCTCTTGACCTTGACTTTTAACATTAGTGTTTCTCTGGCTGTTGTAACTTAGTGTTTGTAAGACACAGCTGTTATGGTGGAAAAAAGCCAAGAAAAATGCTGGGATTGATCTGTTGGTTCTGTACTTAGAATGTCATCATCAAAAATCCACAGATTTCATTCCAAGGATTGTACTTGATCAAAAGTGTGCTTTGTTGTTATAAACAAATAAATATTTTATTGCTGAAACTAGATCAAGAGACTGAGCACAGTTGAGATCATATATTTTTTATATTATATTTGTCAAAAAACATTTTGGGCTACTTTAAGACACACAGAGACATCAATAATCAGCGTATAAATCTCAACCATGGTGACATGCAATGCATGCTGGGAGCCATCATAGTATAAAACTCATCCATGGCTCCCAGCATGCATTGCAGCATGAAGCATGTCACCGTTGTTGAGATTTACACGCTGATTCTTGATGTCTCTGTGTGTCTATTGTCCAAAATGTTTTTTGACTAATATATTAAAAATATGATTTCAACAGTGCTCTGTCTCTTGCTATAGTTTTGATTATTAAAAAAAATACTTATTTGTTTTTAATGACAAACCACACTTTTGATCAAGTATAAACCTCAGGATTAAATCTGTGGGTATTCAATGATATCATCAGGAAAGTAGTGATGGGATTTATGGCTCTTTGAGGGGATCCGGATCTTCGCGATCCGTTCCTTTCAAAGAGCCGTTCAAAAGAACGGCTCTTTTGGCTCTTTTTAAACATTTAGTCAGTTTTAAGAAGCCAGCTTGGGGGCATCTCAGTTTATCCTGGAAATAATCACTGGGAGGAATGATGAGGTGAGATTTGTAGTCAAATAATTAAAACTCGGATTTCACACACCAATATCTGAGTTTGAATTATTCTGAAATATTGATTACTACCTAATTTGTCATGTGTGGACTATATTCCATAGGGTTGCACAAATCCCTCTGCTTAGACAGTGACATCACTATTTTAGATTTACCTTTAGTACAAAGTGTGTATGTGTGTGTGTGTGTGTGTGTGTGTGTGTGTAAAGCTACGTTGACTTATGTTATTCATACAATACCTACTCACAAATAAACATCAAAAACAAAGCCGGCTGCAATGAATTTCTGTGCAAAACAGCTTTTACTACAAACACTTCCACACAAGAACATTGTTATCACACAAGAACATTTTAATAGAAAACTAAAAATATTTAAAGTAGATAAAATTAGAATAAATAAAATGGAAATGTCTACATACTACATACTATTACTACTGTAAACTTTGCAAATAGGACATCAGCCCCTTCAAGTCAATGAACAAAAAGTGGGCTGCAATGAATGTCTGTGCAAAACAGCTTTTAGTGAAAAATTTCAATACAAGAACAGTATCACAAAAGAACATTTTTAATGTTTTTAAAAGAACAAGTTTTAAATGAACACAAAATGCAATGTAAATAAATACAAAGCAGAGGACAGAGGAACGCAGGGTTTTTTTCCACTGGAGTACTCACGTGAAGGATGCGTGCACAACTAATAACTAATATCATCACGCTATAAAGGGTTGGCCTGCGCTGGGTGCGCCCCTCCCCCTATAACTGTTCTGTCTCGCGGAGGAGCTCATTTGTGTGCATCTGTGTGAAGCACGCATAGGAAAAAAGAACGACAGAAAGAACGGCTCCCCTCCAGCCGCGACTCGGCTCCCATCGTTCATGTTTATGAGCCGTTCAAAAGAATCGGTTCGTTCGCGAACGTCACAACTCTACAGGAAAGATCCAACAGATCAATCCCAGCATTTTTCTTGGCTTTTTTCCACCATAACAGCTGTGTCTTACAAACACTAAGTTACGACAGCCAGAGAAACACTAATGTTAAAAGTCAAGGTCAAGAGCCCAACTAAAGCAAACACTTTCCACCATGATGGTGACATCAAACTTTATTATTTTCAACAGTATCTCCAGTTTAATAAATACAAATAATGTTAATTTTTAACATGACTGAACTAAGTACTCAATTTGTAAAATTGAATTTCTAAGTACTCTGTACTGTGTGGTAGCTAAACCCAACAGTTTAATTAAGCTTTCTAAGTAAACTCAACTAACATTTTACAGTGAATACTCAAGATTTCTAAGTACTCTGTACTGTGCGGTAGCTAGTTTGATCAATTCAAAATGATGAGTTAACTTACTTGCTAAATTTAAGGCAATCGGTTTCCTTAAGTTTTTTAAGTAAACCCCACAGTTTAATTAAGCTTTCTAAGTAAACTCAACTAATTACATTTTACAGTGTGTTGTAAATGCCCATTTTATGTGACAGGAAAAACATGCAGTTTTCATGCATGTAACTTTAAATGCAAATGAGCTGCTTCTGCCCAGTGCCCACCTCACTTTCCAGAAAAGGTGGAGACTGCTTCAGATACACTGCAAAAACTAACAAAACATATGTTTGGTTTTGATTTATCATCTCTATCGTGGCCACGCTCACGTGACATTGCAGTTCTTCGACATTATGAAAGTTTATTATTTGTGCGCGTTTTTCAAGCCATAACAGTTTAAACTTCTGATATATGGTTTTCTGAGCGCACACAGACGAAGCAAGTGCATAGAAAGCTGGCTGTCAGACAGCATGTCCTGTGAGTATTAAACTGATTTCTCTTACATGTCTTATTGCACTTAAACTGTCAAATACACACAAGGTTATGTCAAAAACACACAAAGTTCACAAACATAATCGGTTATGTCTGTGAACATAAACAGTAAGTAAAGAAATCACATTAGCTCTGTGTATTAAAGTGACAGCAGCATAATATACAGTACCTACTGCTGTATATGCTGTTAATATGAATTAAACAACAAAAAAAAAACAGAAAATCACTCACTGCTCTTGATTAAATAACTTTAGTAGCTTTAATAAGAATGCATTTCGTAATTGAATGTTGCTGCTAAATGCTCTGGCAAGGAAATAACTGTACAGCTCACTCAGGGGCGGAGTTAAGCTAATAGGGCAGATCCGTCACCAGTCGTGGGCGGGGCTTCCCCCTACTCTTACGTAAGAGAAGAGTAGTGGGAAATCTGGAACCACTAGTTTGGAGACACCGTTTATGATTTATGGGGATTATAGAAAAAGGAGTGGGTGGATTTTTACCATTATAGGCTGGTTGTTTACACACACTGTGTACACACATCTGTGTTCAATCACCTTATAAAAGCGAATTTTGCATAATAGGTCCCCTTTTAAGACTGGATTTTACGTCGGATCCACAGCCTGGTCCAAAACAGTAAAATTTGTCCTTAAAAAGAAAATTTCCTTAAAATTAAGCATTATAATTTATTAAAATTACCAACTGCATGTACCAGACAATATCTGAAATTATTGAGTTTTTGGTTTCTAAATATCTTGAAATATGCATTTCAGTGGTTTTGAAAGCAAATAATTGACCATACAAAAAGAACTGTGGTCATGATAAACTATGTCTATTCTTGTGAGTGAACAGGTGTCATGATCACTAGCTGGAGTGCCTTGCTTAGCCACCAGAGGGCACTCCAACCTGGACTATTGTTTTTCCTTATTGGACTCCATTTCCTTTAATCCCTTGTCCTGGACTCATTACTCTGATTATACTCTGTGTTTTCACAAATGTCATTAGTGTCTGTCTACTTATACCTGGTTGTTTCAGTCATTTGTCACTGAGGTTTAATTTACTGTCACATGCAAGTCTAAGCACCCTGTTGGTTTTAGTTTCTTGTTTTTTGTGGACTGTTTATGGATTTTGACTATTGCCTGGATGTATGACAATGATTTTGGATATCCTTAAATAAAGCTGCAATTGGATCTACCTCAAGTCTCAGAGCACCGTGACAACAGTTGTTTAATTAAGTCTGCTCCTGCATAATTTTGTTCATGATTTTTAAGAATAGACAATCATTTCATGTCGGCATCTGCTGTTTTGGCCAGATTCTATGATTTGTATCAAAAGTTGCAAAGTTTGCTGTATGGCTTTTGACATCAACAAATGTTTTCTCACCCCTTTTAAAAGCTGATGCACATATGTGTTTGGTATCCTAACTTTTTTTTATAAGACTTATAACTTAAATTTTATTAGAACCACTGATTTAAAGTGCACTAATGGCCTTCTTTGCTTTAAAATGAAACACCACATTTAATCTACAAACCTGTAGGTGTGATGATGTTGATGAGTATGCAAAATCCAGTGAGCACCAGTGTCCCGCTCTGAGAGACTCTACGGCCGATCTTGTCGAGAGTAAAGTAGATGAGGATTTTTGCCGGTACCTCTATGGCTGCGTAAATGAAGTGGGTCAGGTACAGATTAAGCCCAAAGCCAGTGATGTTTAAGCTGATGCCGTAGTACGTAGAAGCAACTCCATACCTACAAAAATGGAAGATGAATGCAAGCTCATTGCTTCCACATATTCACTAAATAGAGGCACTTTCTTCAATTCTAAAATGTAAATTAGTACACACAAAAACCTACCACACTATTCCGGAAAAGAGTGTGAGTCTCCTCAGCTTTGGGGTTTTCACAAGGTCTAAGTAAGTGTAACTGTGATCCTGTTGATCCATAGTTGCTACAGTGGACAGAGACTGAGAAAGAAAAAGAAAGGAAGGTGTTACTGTTGAAATAAGTTCTTTGCAAATATCTAAATGATGCCAAACATATAGAGCAAATGAGAACTTGTTTACCTCTAGCTTGACTCTTGATGTGAAATCTTGTCTCTTGTTAAAAGTAGCACACTTTTGCAGATACGTGTATGCTGTTTCTGCCTTTCCACTGGCTATTAGCCATCTCGCTGATTCAGGAATCAACCTATTAAAGTATAAATCAATCATTCTTTCTTCACAATTTTTCCAAACTTTTTATTTATTTATTTATTTGTTTGTTTGTTTTTATTTATTTATTTTTTTTTTAATTTTTGAAAGGTACTGCATATGAGTTTAATATATAATAAAAAAAATGTATATTATACGTCATGAACCAAAACAATAATCACTGAAATTACAATTTATTTTAAACTTTGATTTACAGTATATAAGTATAGAAATACTAAACATTTAATTCAGAATATAGTAAAAAATAAAATTAAAAAAAGAGACTCAATTATGTCATTCGCAATGGGAGTGGCAGCTCTTGTTGATAGAACAGAAATATATATGATATATCTTTGCTCTTTGAAGACAAGGGATATTTTCTATGAGAGGTGCTGGTGCTCATGGATGCACTGCACAAGTTTTACTATTGTTAAATTTACTGGTGTGGTGTGTGAGAGGAACAAATGAAAAAAAGACTTTCCAACTGAGGAAAAACATGACATGGTCTTACAAACAGGCCCTGAGGGTGAAGAAGACTTTTCTATAAAAACATATAATGGTGTTCCCTTACCACCAGGTTGCTGTAGCAAGAAGAAGAGGAGAAGTGACAGTAATAATTAGCATCCTCCAATCAGTGACCAGATAGGCAACAACGGCCAGCAGCATGTTGCCTAAACTCCAGGAAATACTGCCGAACACGCCCATAAATGTACGATGCTTAGTGTCCACCCACTCAATACCTGCAGGTCAGATCAAATGTAATCATTAAACATCAGAAATGTTATAAAAACATTTCACAAAAATTTCTACAAAAATGAACACATTCTACATTCTACATTTTTTCAAGAAGAGAAAGTGGATGAATAATGTTCTTTAATAAAACATTTTTAAAATACTTAATATTTAATGAAATTATTTTTTTAGAAACCTGCAACTTTGTAATTCCCCTTTTCACCTTTATATAGTGCTTTATATACAGTACAGATAGTTTTAAAGCAGCTTCACAGTAAAATAATGATAATAATAATAATAAAGGTGCAATAGGTAATTCTCTACAGAAACATTTACACTGCCCTCCAAAAGCTTGGAAACACCCCTGGCAAAGTGTGGTTTTGGACAATATCAGCATAAGTCCTTATCATTTTTGGTGCAAATTAGATTAAAGTAACTTGACATTATCACTGAAGACCAGCAATAATAATTTTCATTTTGATTACATTATAATAAAAAATTATATACATGTCAAAGTCAGACATGCCTCATTGCCAGCTGTGATGCCTGGTTACTGGTTTAAACTTGGCCCAGGTTTGGCCCAGATTTTTTGGGTCAGCACACCTTAATAGCTTCAACAATTGAGTTTAGAATACAATGAACCAATCAGAACCCAGTTTAGGTCAGATAGCTGCTAATGGTGGATATTTTGATGAGTTTTTTTCTATGTATAAACTGTTTATGTAATAAAATATGTGTTCGTAGTTTGTGTTGTCCCTTATCAGGTGCAAAATTATCACAAATTAAAAAGGATTCATGCCAATATTGTCCAAAACCCCACTTTTCTAGGGCGTTTCCAAACTTTTGGAGGGCAGTGTATATTGTCTGTGGAAGGTGTAGGACCATATAAAATGTACATCCGATTATTAAATTCAAACCGAATTAAATAATACAATGTCCTACCTGCCTATTAACGTATGTTTTTACATACCCTTCGTGCAGACATCATATGTCATCAGATTATACAGACAGACCTCAATCATGGAGCACAAACAGCAGCCTCCTTTTACAGTTCCTTTAAAACAATGAGCTTATGCTGCATTCACACCATAACTAAGAAACGACAACCTGTGATGTTGTAACCGGAGCTGTTCATGTCCTCAGACTCAGAATTATGTGTATCCAATATCAATGTCAACAGTAACAACACCGAAATGATTGAACACCGAAGTTGTTTACATTCATTATTATCATAATGTTATGTGCTTTGAGACATTAGGTACGCTTTGCAGAGAGCAGCTGTGTGTGTGTGCATTCAAGTGTTCTGGAGAATGCGTGGCTTTGGACAGCGATTTGCAGGGAGGGTGGGATCGTATGCTTTCAATGCTAGCAGGCTAACGTTAGCATTTTCCAGATCCCCTACTGCACCTTTAATCAAGTATAAGACAAATTGAGCTAAAGCAGCTCTACAGAAGACAATAGTGTCATCATCTAGCTCAATTCAGTTCAAGTTTTGTTCTCATACGATAAATTACTGTAATTGTCCTTGCTAAGACTGGTCACTTTTCATTTTGGAAGTGTTCAAACTGAACAGCGTAATGTCTCTGAGTCCTAGGATAAAATACAATGGAGAGAAAAAAAATACAAAGCAAAGAATTAAGTCAGTTAGGTTTCAGAAAAAACTTACTGAGCACAACTGATATGTTTGTGATTCCTGTCAGTGCCAATCCAGTCAGAAAGTGGAAGGCAGCAAACATGATGTAGTTGCTTGAGAAAGCGCTAGCAACACTAAACACTATAGATAACACATAGGACACCAGCAGCATGCTTCTACGGCCATACCTGAAAACAACACATAGATGAGCAATGACCCTTCAGTGCATTAATACTGCATTCATAATATGATAAGTTTCATTAAACTATCTCTCTGTGTTACTATATCACACTGCTGAAAGATTCTTAATAGAGGATATTGGTGTTTTACTTGTCACAGAGCACTCCAAAGAACACAGCTCCAGCCATGACGCCCAAAAAAAATATGGTGGCTGATGCTTTAGCCAGTCCCCTCTTGTCACAAACTAAATCAAACTGTTTGATGAATTAAAGAGAGAGAGAAACAGAAAAGAAAAAAAAACTGTGAGTGGTGAGAGGGCGGAGAAGAAACTACATGATACATTTTAATGAGACTTTACATGTGTGGCGAGAGTGCTGATGAATGTGCTGTTGTCATACTCCCATCCATTCTGACACTGGACTACAGCAACCTCTGAGGGGCTGGAGGAGTTCATAAGCAGGTGGAACTGAGGATGGGAGAACATGTGACAGGAAGCCGGAGTCCCGTCTTCCTGTGCAGGAACACTGACAGTCAGTCTCTCTTCTCGACTCAGATTCCCAAGGATCCCGTCAGCATCCAGAGAGCTGATGTCACAGTGGTGAGATGGGATGGCGGCGATAAAATTGTTCAGCAGGAAGTGACATGGGATAGTGATGCGAGGTATGAACAGCAGTAAGATCAGCGCAATCTGGTAACGGCCAAACCCATCTGCCTCGTCCAGAATGTTGTCAAACTTCATTGTCACCTGGAATCTCAGACAATAAAACATCAACATGATATATCAACATGGTTCATTTTCATTACCATTCAAAAGTTTGGAAATTAATACTTTTATTCAGCAAGACTGCATTAAATTGATCAAAAGTAATAGTAAAGACACTTACAATATTTCTATTGCAAATAAATACAGTTCTATTGACATTTCTATTCATCAAAGAATGAAAAAATGTATCATGGTTTCTACAAAAATATCAAACAGCACAATATTTTCAACACTGATAATAAGAAATGTTTCTTAAACATCAAATTAGCATATTAGAACGATTTCTGAAGGATCATGTGACACTGAAGACTGGAGCAATGGTGCAGAAAATTCAGCTTCGTCATCACAGGAATTAATTATATCTTATAAACAGTTATAGAGACATTTAACAAAAACATAAAAAAATTCACCAACCCAAAACGTTTGAACTGTAGAGTATATTTATATATAAATATGTGTGTGATAATAACATTAATAAATATTTTTGAAATAATATTTATTAATAGATTTTTTTTTTTAGAACAATTCAAAGCAAGGATCATAGACTAGGGCTATTCTAAAATTATATCACTAGAACTAGACAAACTAAACTAGAAAAAAAAAACTAGATAAGTTTATCATAAATCCATTAGTAAATCATTGAGGCTGTTTGTGAAACAACTACATCACAGACCATTTCAAAGATTCTGTAAGGGCTCTGATTAAACTTCTTGTGTTGTTGGACTCTGAAAACACTGTGAAGCAGCATGAACTCTTTTTAAGTCCATTCCTTCACCCTACATTAGCCTCATAGCAGGCAATGAACCACAGGGAGTACAGAACTCTGTTTGAATGCTGAGCACAGCTGTTGAGACACACACCAACTGGACATAACACATTTGATTGTATTTTGGAGTAGTACTTGCTTGATGTAAATGGTTTAATTCCATTATTTATAATGGTGGATGCTGCAAATGTGTATTAGGTTTTGCTGATTTGATTGCCCAGTTGCTTATCCTCTCAAATAAATAAATAAATAAAAATCCATACATTAATCAACTTAACTTAAAAAGATGGTCCATTGTGAAGCTGTAGATTTTATATTAATTAAATGATCACACTGAATAAAAAATTATGTGTCAGTCACTATTTTGTGCTTTTAAAAGCACTATGACACTATTCCACCAGTGTTAAAAAAAATCCAAGATGGAAAAGACTCACCTCTTCTTGAACTTGAGTATTGAAGTATGTGGATGATCTTTGTAGAGTGCCGTGATGGTGAAGAGCTTCAAAAAAGAAGAGTCAAAACACAGACAGGAGGATACTGGAGCACAACAATGAACAATACTTCTTCTTAAATAAAGGCTAAATGAAGCCCCTCCCCAAACACACTTCATCTTTCCTCCCTCTCTGCCTCCTTCAGTCATAGAGCGAGAGATGCTGTTTTTGGCTGTTGATTAACTTTTTTCAAGCATTTCTTCATCCATCTGTTTCCCCTATACTGTATAATGCACAGTACAATGTCTCTGCTATACTGATTACATGATTACAACACCAGGCACAATCAGTGTTTAGCATCAGAGCTTTTGCTGTAAAATCCTCAGAGGAAATGGAGAGAGACATTTCACTACAGGGATTCGCTGTAGAAACCTTTCATACTGAAATCCTAATCAGAATAATCAGACAGGAGTATGATGACGAGCAGTTAACTTGCAATTACTGTAATGACCACTGACAGGTATTATACAATCAAATTATTACACAAAACTACTTCAGCAACATGAACTGACCAATTAATCGGTGATCCCATGTTTGACTATACAAAAGACTTATTAATCTCAGTTCTCAATTGACCATTCGCAAAGACCTGCCCCCTTTAGTTCCTGTTGTAACATCGGACAAGACATGCCGCTCTCATAGCAAAAACATGATGTTCTCACGCACTGAAAAATACATCGCGGAGCAAAGAGGACACTGACAACGCGTCGACAGACAAGACAGTGCAGGTTACTTTTGATATGATATTAATTAGTAATTTTTAAGGAAATCTAAACAATAAATACTGTTTTGTGGCTCTTTAATGTGTCGTGACAGATAGCTGTAGCGCCTCAGATCAAGCGGCTCGTGAACCGACAGGGCCCCTCTAGGCTGTCTGTGGACGGTGCATATTTCATAATTACAGTATTGTAATGAGGGAAACCCTACTGTACATCACACAGGAAACACACTGGTGTACATTACAACATTAATTATGCATTATTAGCCTTAAAATGGGCTGTCCACAGACTGCTTACATATATATATATATATATATATATATATATATATATATATATATATATATATATATATATATATTTTTTTTTTTTTTTTGAGATAACAATTGGGGAATACAAAGAAATTTCTGCATCTGTAAAACAATAAAATCAAAATTCTGCATCTTATATCATAAATCAGTCATGTTTCTAATACATCAAGTATCCTTTTCAACAGCTTAGATGTCTTTACAGCTTAAGATATTTCCCTAATAGAATAAGAAGTTTTTTAAAGTTTTTTAATAGAATAAGAAGTATATTATCCAATTCCAATAAACCAGTATCTCAAGCCATAAATAAGACCATTACATCAGTTATAGTGACAAACTTGTAAAATAACTCAAAAAGAAACAAAGAAACTTTTAAAATAATTTTGTATAATTACAACTGAAAAATAAGTGTACAATTGTTTCAGTTTCTTCTTTACAAAAACTGCATAATGGCAAAAGCTCTTCTTAAAATTTACTAATAACATTGTTACATGGATAGTATCTGTTTATTATTTTAAAGTGACTTTCTTTGACTTTATTAGGAATTACATATTTATTTATATCTGACCACAAATTCTGAAAAACAAGGGAGTGATAATTCTATTTCCACTTCACCATTGCCTTAGGTGAAGCACTTCCTTTGGTTAATATTCTTCTGATATACATATTATTAAAAAAAATTTTATCCCTAATGGAAAGGGCTCCAACAGTCAGAGTAGGAAGAGAACCAATTACAGGATTATACATCTTTTCGTTTTTTTAAGATTAGTAGTTTCGGTGAGATACAATGAATGAGTTTTAAATATTCTTTAAAAGATACATTTGTCCCAAGATGATTAACAAATTCATTATAATTATATTAATCTACTAACCCCTGACTGCTTTGTCAGACAAAATGGCAGATTTGGCGTTATGATTGATTAGATCACCTGTCAATCAATCTCCTGGAGAAGGTTCAATTAGTCACAATCATGCAGATGGAACCCAAACATGTCTAAAAGTTTCTATATGCCCCAATCTCATCTTAACAGCTGTTTGTGCTTGAATAGGTTGTTCTGTCCAGAGATTAGACTTTAAAATGACCATTTTAATTGTTGGTTAAAAAAGTCTAACAGATCCAACTAATTTCTGCCCTTTATCCTTGAACCAGTTTGAGGGACACAGAGATCTGGTGCGATTACATAGTGTTCTCAAATTCACTATTATTGACCATTGGCCTAAAATTAGATGATGCATGCAGCTTGAATCAGTATCTATTTGTGAGGAATACACACACTCTACCATAAAAGTTAGGGGTCAGTAAGAATTTTTTTTTAAGAAATTAGTACTTATCAAAAGTAACAGTAAAGGCAATTATATTAAGTAATGTCTGAAAATTCAGCTTTACAATCACAGGAATAAATTAAAATGTAAAATATATTCATATAGAAAACAGTTATTTTAAATTGTAGTAACATTTCACAATATTACTGTTTTAGTGTATTTTTGAACAAATAAATGCAGTCTTGGTGAGCATAAAAGACTTACCACAAAGGTCCTACCGTCACGTGTCCCCTGAACCCCTATGTCCTCGTTTTGCCTATAGTATCCCCCTAACAGTTTAATGTTCATCATCGCATCTCCGTGGAGCGCCTATTTTGTCCCCTGACTGCCTATTCTACAGCATAGTCTTCCTCTCATCCACGAGTAGCCTACTGTGTACCCTAACTGCCTATTTTTCCACAAAGTGCCTATTTGGTCCCCTTACTGCCTATTCTTCATCACTTTGTCCACAAAGTGCCTAAGTACAAACAAAGTACACACTACCGCCCCCTGGGGTGCTTACGTTGGTGTGCTTTTGGTGATTTTTGGCTCTTTCATTTTTCTTGCCTTTTTATCATGCAAATTTGTGTCAGCATTGCCGATGGGCACAGGCAGAGTCTGCTGAGTGACCGCTCAGGGCAAACCAGTGACCTTTTATGTATAGATCCATCGTAGCGGCTATAACTGTCGGTGTGATGCCCAGGGGCATGTGACGTGACTTTCTGTAAAGTTTGGGGCCGAATTAGGGATTCTACAAAACTGTCCACAGACTGCTTACAGGGGGTTACAGCTGGGATGCTGTTTTCAGGCTTAGAGCCCTAGCTGTAACCTATTCAACAGGGCCCCTGTAGGCTGTCCATGGATGGTCCTTATTTCTTAATTACAGTACTTTTATGACATAAAAACTACAGTACGTCACACAGAAAACAATATACATTACAACATTAATTATGTATTATTGGGCTTGAAATGGGCTGTGCACAGACTGCTTACAGGGGCCCTATCAGGTAAGTTACAGCTGTCATTTCCTGTGGGAATTTGACCTGGTGCAACTCAGGAACCAAGCTGGGTTGGGGCTCCGGACTCCCGGAATGGGGGGTTACTTGGGTACCCCCTCATGCCGGGAGTCTGGCTCCAACTCGGCTTCCTTCCTGAGATACACCCGGTCAAAATTTCATCCTCCATACCTCCAGAGCCAAGCTGAGTTGGGCCACACTGGGTTCGAGTCCTGCCTCATGGACTTTTCCGG
Source organism: Chanodichthys erythropterus (assembly GCF_024489055.1). Lineage (NCBI taxonomy): Eukaryota > Metazoa > Chordata > Actinopteri > Cypriniformes > Xenocyprididae > Chanodichthys > Chanodichthys erythropterus. The sequence goes on along the minus strand of NC_090238.1, from coordinate 21,322,878 downwards.
ATCCCGTCTGCCTTCTCTCTCCAATTTTGCTTCCTGATAACATTTCTTTAGTCATTTGGCAATCCTACAGCTACTGTAGTGAAACCACTCTTACCAGAATGTGATACCACCTTAATTAATGAGGACAAATTACTAATTAAAGTGGCAATTAACGACCAGAGCAAGTCAGTACCTCGGTTTGAAGGTTGGTTCTTCTTACTGTCTAGTGCCCCCATTACTGCACTCTGACTTTAGGAGCTATACAGGCCAGGGAATGAGCACCCCCTGCTGGCCTAATAAAGCATCTTCCAATGACAATCAAGTTTCTTCCATCCATGTTACAGCCTGGCTCGGGCCTGCTTACTGTAGCTTCGCTAGTGAGCCAAGGTTTGGCCATGAGATGCTACTGCTTTGAAAAGCCACATTAAAATGGGTCCAAATAGACCGGCAGCACATCCTGAGTGGCTTAAAATATCCCTCAGAATGAGCTACCACCTGTTTTGCAATACAGTATAGTCACACTAGAGGAATGCTCTTACACATTCTGTTATTCTAACTGCACTTATTTCTGCCATTGGTGGTAGCAGCAGTGGGTGGTCATAGAAAAGATATTAACGCTTTTTCACCATCTCGCTGATAAAATTTCTTCAGAACCACACTTATCAGAATGTGCTACCACCTGAATTAATGAGGTTAAATTACTAATTAAAGTGGCAATTATCGACCAGAGCAAGTCAGGACCTCAGTTTTAAGGTTGGTTCTTCTTACAGTCTGACAAATGTGGGTGAAATGTTTTGAATTGAAACATTTAAAGCTTAAATATACAACCATGTTGAATTTCAGCCTATAAAAATGCAAGCCCTAAAAATTCAGTGAATTAAAATGTAAGCACGATTAATGCAAAGCATATTTTTTTCAAGTAGTGCAATTCAACATGCTTTTTGTTTCAAAAACATATGGCATTATTTTACTTCTATACTTCTGGTATGTAAAAGCGCTTTGCAATAAGGTTGCCACAAGGTGGCAGAATAAAAAAAAAACTCCTCAAAGCCGTTTAAACGAAGACTTGCAGTCTAAACGAGACTTCCTAGACTAATATAGGCTATATATAAGAGATTTGTATGTCAGTACACGAATTCATTTCAAATCTCTCATCCTAAAGTTGTAAGGGGTTGTCTGGATGGGGAGGTGATATCTAGTTCAGTTGCCCCCAGATCAGATGGTGGATTTTCTGGCAACATTACACCGTGTCGAGTGTCGAACATTAGAAGGCTCAAGTTTCTCAAAAAAGAGCCTTTTTCCCCTTATGTGTTCTTAGTTTTGATAGGTCTGTACTTACATAAGTGGCCTCTCAGTCAGCAGAATGAGGGCAGCCAAAATCAAGTCATGTGACGTCCTTCAGATACAGTACACAGAGCGTGTGATGGATCTACGGAGATGTGAGTACAACCCATACTCCCACCAAATCTTTGAATGTGCTACTTAAGAGACAACCCGTAAAATGAGATTACGAAAATGAGAACAGCAAGAAGCTTAATTATGTAATATCTTCAGTATAACGAGCCAACATAGAAAAACCCAAGCTCGATAACTTTTTGAAACATGGATGCTTTTCCAAACTTTCTCAAAAAGGCCCGTTTCACTAAGCACCTAAATATTTCATCACTCACTCTTGATTAAAAATTAAATTCAATTATTTATTTGCAAATAATTCAACCTTTTGTAAATAGATTACTAGCAACTACCCTCTTCTTTGCTTTCATTTGTTCATCTTTTGCCATATTTGAGCCCATATAGCAAAATGTGTTTATCATTAGAATTGTTTTTATTGGAGCACCATTGTACACAATGACAGTGGCAGTTAAATCAGGTTGTTTTTGTAATTGATTTGGTTGTGGTAGATGCATTTACATGTCAACAAATGATTCAAGGGTCTTTCCTACCTCTACTAACTACTAATAACACCAGCAGACTATAGAAAGCCGCTGTTTGGTAGAGCAGGATGTGTCAAACCCATTTCCTGTTTTCGCTTCAAATGAGCTCATCTTGTGATACTATTACACAGTGTTCGACAAAATAACATTTCATCCCCATGTGGTTCTGTTACAATGCAATAAAATACTGTGATAGGAACTGATTTCAATCCAGAACATTCTTAACACAAATTAATGTGAATTTTTTTTTTATTGATCTTTATTGTATAGTGTATTTAATTTTGCTTGCTTGTTTCCTTATTTTTACAATTAGATTAACTTAACCATAATCGAACTCTCACTTAAAGTTGATCTTTTAAAAACACCAATGATTTAATAGCACTGTGAATGTATCTTTAAGAAATTTCAAAATGAATACCCATTTTTCATTCTATACATATGCAATCTCAGGACCTCTTTGATCCTAAATCACCAATGTGTGTGTGTGTGTGTGTGTGTTTCCTGGTCTGTGTGCAGGTTATTAAAAGCAAGTTTAATGCTTGGCTGCTTTCACATTAACAGACCAGTGGAACACAATAACCTTGTGCTTCCAAGGAGACCTTGTCTACACTGCTGCGATGGTAAATGCGCTTTTTAAATTCTTTCAATTCCTCATGCACATACATGTTCCCTCACTTTCTCATTCCAGCTCATTATTTACTGTAGATAAAAAACATGTGTGTTTAATCTCAAAGGAACTGAAATCCACCTTGAACAGAAATGAAGATATCTGAACTGCTAGTGTTCTGTTTCATATTGCACTTTATTCAGTTCCATAAAACTTTCAGGATCTAGAACACAAAGTCGGAACCATCAGCCTTCACTGTCGCAGAACGCTTATTGCTTTGCACTTTTTCTTTCACATTTTTGAGCAAGTAGAATAAAGGACGCTGACCCTGAAGGGTCCGTTTGCGGTGCCATAGATACAACAAGAGAAATACTGCGTTCTCAGAGTAAAAACTCAAACAAAACACTTTTCACATGTTGAGACTTGTGTTACACAGATAAAATTTGAAGACCAGTAAAGGACAGAAAACTAACATAGAAAAAAACCCCACACCAACTACTACAAAATGAATGTCTCTGGAACGGCATGGATGTTGTATGGTGTCTGTGTGCTGTGATCCACTGATGGAGGCTCTGAGAGTGACAGGTGTGGGTCGGTCATGTGATTTGGCATCCGGGTCACAGTACAGAGGTGTTGGTGCTCTAGGATCCATTGGTTCCCAGACACTTTTATTTTCCATCATGAAACTGGCCGGAATGTTGATTCTGTCTTCGTGGTTGGTTATGATGATGAGGACACTGACAGTGGCAGGTGCGGGGCGGTCATGTGATTCTGCATCCAGGTCACATGACACAAAGGCTTCAATGGTCCAAGATCCGAAGGTTTCCGGACACTATTTTGTTTTCCAGCATAGAGCCAGCCGGAATGTCGATTCGGTCTCCATGGTTGGCTATGATAATGACTGTTCCCTGGTGAGGACAGAGGAACAATCAGACTGTGCAACATCCTGCAAAAATGTCTGATTGCAGAATTTAAGATGTTCCTTGCTCTTACCTTCAGTGAGACGTGCTTTCCGAAGGTCACGTCACCAGACACCGTGAGGTGATCCAGCTCTAGCATATCTGGAATGCTCTCGAATCGTGTGAGATATTCCTGAACCTGAAAGACAGAGAGAACTGAATAAAAGCTTGCTAAGTATTAGTTAGATTGGAAAATATACGTCTGTTGTGAGTGATTGTTCTTTAGAGAAAGTCTAAGTGGGTTTCTGCCTGGCAGACCTGGTAATGTCACATTGGTAATGTTATGCCGTCTACACACGGTGTAGTGTAAGAGGAACACAATGTGTTTTGAATGGATCATTTGTTGTGAATGCTTCATTAGGTACGGTACCTTGGTGAAAGAGCTGCCCAGTTTGACATGAGGAGTTGTGGGAAACTCACGCCTCTCGCTCATGGTCAGAGACCCTGCCTCCAGGCTGTACAGATTGGACATAACCAGTAGGAGGTCAGATGTGGTTTTGACGGGCAGGAAGCGGCTGCGAGGCACGTTGATGCCCAAGGCGTTATCAAAGCACTTAATGGCAGCACCCACTGCAGTCTCCAGCTGAATGACATTCAAACCCCCATCTAGAGTCTGAGAGGGACAAAGAAAATGATTTTAAACAACAGTTTTGTAATTCTTTTATAATTGTCAAACAAATTAAATATTTGTACATAACACAATATCATCAATTTGATTAGTGACCAAGAAATATTAAATGTAATAATAATACATTTATCAAAATTTTAAAAAATTATATATGCAGATTTAATTGAAAAAAAAATTTTCAGTGTAGTTCCCAGGTTTTTATAAACCCCACTGTATATAAAATTGGACCTAAAGTCTCAATGAAATGAAAATAGTGACAGATCATTTCCTCTGTACTGTAATTTTTTGTTGGTTTTTCACTGTAAATTAATCAAACTACATTAATCGAATTACATGAGTGGAGAAATCTGGCATACATCATCAGAGTTGTCAATGTAGTTATTTTGATTAAATTAAATAGTGAAAATGAAACGTATGCATTGAAGAATCGTTCTCAAGATAGATAATATGCATTTAGAAAACAGGTAGGGTGAATTTTCATTTCATACCAACTTAAAAAGTTCATATGTTATTTGTCAAGTAACCATGTATACTTGTTGTATGAAGAACAAAAAGTGATGTTAAATGGCAGTGAGGAAGTGAGAGGTATCAATGCAAGCACTTTGAAGGAGGTCTTGGTATCACACAGGCAGAAAAAGTACAAGGTCGACAGGGACAGAAGTGGGAGGGATTGGATGTAAAGTAATCTAGAACAGACTAAAATTTTTGTCTAGCTGGATGAGAGCCTGGTCCTCAAGGGGAGAAACTGTGCTACAATACGAAGCTCTGCTGAAATGTGTACTACTACTACTACTACACACACACACACACACACACACACACTTAATTGGTTATCTAAATTAGGGCATACCATAGAATTGTATTGATTTTATATATTGCAAATTATAATTATTACACACTCATCCCTTTGGATGTATATACTGTGTCCTAAGACGCAACCTTTTCTGACTTAACCAGCTTCATGTGTGGAGAGACAAATTACTTGTCACTTGTAAACTGGAAATGCTGCAGTGCATTTGGTTTGGGCCCAGTGATTTATGCATCAATAGTTTTTCCAATTGAGGAGGTCCCTGAATACCCTCAAAGGGAGCTTTTTTTGCTCACTTCTAAGAATTCTGCCCCCAAAGTATAACTATATAAACTGACACACACACAAAACACACCTCATCTTATGGTTACCTTTCATTTCTTTAGTCTCCTGTAATGGACTGAGAACAGAAAACCCAACAGAAATTGTTTATAAATGTAAAAGTACCCTCCATAAAACCTCTGATCACACATTGAAGCCTTGAACGAGACCCCAAATGATCTCTACTCAAATGAGATATTGGGCTTGGTATAAAACAGACACTCAAACACAGTTTGCTTGTGTAAAGCACAGACTGTAAAAAAAAAAAAAAAAACTTAAAACCCAACTTGTGAAGTGGAGCAGGGGCATTTTTACTGCTTGATAAATATAACCAGCATGGCCGAATTAGACAAATATTAAGTCTGCTTTTTAAAATAAAAAAGCAAATGTAGTTGGATGGCTATGCGCAAATTGCAGGAAACTGTATTTGTGCAATGTGCGCGTGTCAAAAGATCAAATCCAGTTTGAAGATTGTGACATTTAAACACACACATCTACCCGATCATGTAAACACTATGTTTAGATTCATCAATCAGAAAAGTGTCCATGTAAACTTAGGTCATGACTGTAATCCCTCGGAAAAGACTTATAATATGTAACATCCAGATTTTCTCCAAAAATTGTGGTTTCTGCAAGTTTTCCTACCTTAGGGTTTACTATGATTTCCATGTCCATGGCATTCTGTTCCTGTAGTCTCTTTATGGCAGATAGTGAGATCCACAGGTTGTTAGTGTTGAAGATCTTAAACTTGGTCACTGATTTGAATTCATCAACATGAGCTTTGGGAACCTGGGCAATCTCCAGTAACCGAAGCTTACCATCATACTGAATGAGCGTACCTCCCTGGGCAACAAAAACACACAACATTTAATGAAAATACAATGAATATAAGCCTCGTTCCCTACAAATACACCTCATTTATATAGAAATATATATGAACAAATCTTTTTACCCAAGCCAATCAATGATCTTTATGTAAGTGAATGCAAATCACTGAATTGCTTGGACAAAAGAAAATATATAATCTGTTCTAGGAATTTCTTGTTACAATGCTTTAGTCCAGAGTCTATTAATAAAGAATCACTGTCCCTCTTTACACCTGGTTTTAACATCTGTCATCTTCCTTGTTGTGACTCAGATGTATGAAAGTGTTAAGACAAAAATTTATTAATACTGTCACAGATTTAAACTTAAGTAGCAAAAGTAGATCTAAGCATGTAAGCAGAGTTAAAAAAATTTCTGTGAATCAATTCAAACTGGCCATTTCAATGAATTGATTCAAAAGTCGTCCTTTGTTTCATAAAAAAAAAAAAGCATGGAAAACATGCTTATTATTTGTAACATCATTTTTACTATTCTTACATTAAATACACTTGGCACAAATAATTGTTTGTTTAAAATTATAATTCCTCTGATTAAAAGTCACAAAGCTGTTTTGTACTACTGTACAATATCACACACAAATAATATCCCCTCACCTTCACATCTGCTCTGGTTTTGTCTGTGACCTCCATTATAAACTCACAGCGTTTGCCGTTCGGCTGGCTCACAAGGTGATTCAATATACACAGGTCTACCGTTGCGCCTAGGTTATCGATGTTGGAGACAAAAATATATTCCTTCCCTTCAGCGATGAGCTGCTCCAACAGACCAGAGTTATAAAAGCTGGCGTAAATGTCACCATGACCAGGTGGATACCACACATCTGCATTCTCTCCTGTCATACCCATGTCCTTAGCGACCGGCAACAAAGACTCCTTATTTATCCGTGGATACCTGGAAAATTCAGAGAAAGAAAGTCTGAAATTCTAATATTTCTAATATTTTTATAAATTTGTAATGAGCATCAAATTTGCTATTGTCCATGTTGTTATTGTTAACTATTTATATATATATATATATATATATATATATATATATATATATATATATATATATATATATATATATATATATATATATATACTTTTGAAGAAGTTTGGAAACATTAAGGTTTTTTAATGTTTTTGAAAGAAGTCTCTGGCTAATTTGGTTCTTCAAACAAGTATGTGGATTTGATTAAAATATCTGGATTAAGTTGTCTGAGATTAAGGCACGTTTTTGTGTTCACTGGAAAAGGCAGATATATTGATTCTCGAAAACCATGATCAACAATGCAGACATTGACTGATGGCAAGACAGCAATGTAATGACATCATATTAAAAAAGGACATCACACACCTGACGAAAAACTTGATGAATTTCTGGACCTTTTCAGGAAACAGCCAAGTGACCAAAATGACATAAAAGTTATAATAGATAAATTACTGTTGGTTACCTGATTCCCAATTATTTCCATTATTTCACAATTTCTAGTATGTGTAAAGGCTTTACATTTTTATTTTAAAGGGGTCATATAATGCCACTTTTACAAGACGTAAAATAAGTCTCTGATGTTAAGTTTTAGCTCAAAATACCCCACAGATAATTTCTTATAGCATGTTTAATTTGTCACTTTTTGAGGGTGAGCAAAAACGCTCCATTTTGTGTGTGTCCCTTTAAATGCAAATGAGCTGCTGCTCCTACAAAGAGGGCGGAGTTTCAAGCTCGGGTTACCAGTGCCGATTACCTCAAGACACTGAAAATGTTAGAAACTGTTCAGCCTTTTATGTTCAAAACGGAGTCAGACAATGATGGAAAGACTCAAGAAGAAGTGACAACATGTAGAATGCAACAGGACGTTTCTGAATGGTTAGTTGATGAATTTATGTAGCTGATGTTGAGTTAACTATCTTAAAGTTATTGATTGCATATTCGGTCATGATAATCTATAAATTGCTTGTGTGGGAACTGTTGTAATATGCCTGCAGAGCCAGAGAATATGTGCTGCATGGTATAGTTTAGTTTAATTACGGTTTTAAAATTGTCATGTTGTCATCTTGTTTTTATGACATGCTATTGCATTCGTGTTACATACTGTATTGCAATAACATGGCCTCACCCCTTTGTTGCATGTTCTAGGGGGCAGGGTTTATGTAAATTTGAGGGTTAGTGATGTCACTAACCTGGGAAGAATCTCATTGTAGTCCCTACCAGCTGTTTGTTGTAGTCCTTAAACAGAATTCTTTAAAAGAAAATATCTCCTTTTGCATTGAACTTTGAGCGTCGTAACTTTGCAGAAGTTGTTTATGCTCTACTAGCAACATCACACACTAACTAAAGTTAAAAAAGTAAAATCATCATCAGCAATACATTTAATTTTACACGTAAAGCAGATTTGTTATTTGACAGCATTAATTGAAATTTCTCAATAATGGCACAGTTATTTGCATCTCCTGCGCTGCATCGAGCCACTCCCATAATAGCTGTTCAAATGAATGCATTGACTAACTGTTTACATCATGTGTGTAAGACAACAATAAAATTATCAGGTAATTATTCCCTCACAAATAAATCTCTAAATGAGACTGGCTGTGTCTACATTATGATAAACTTTTTTAAAATTATTATTATTGTCCCGGATTCAAAAAGGTACTCTTGTAAGAAAGTAGCAGTGGCTGGAACAGACTTTAAGTATCACCTCTGCTTAAAAAAGATGCCATTCAGTCCTGTTTACATGAAATAAGCCTTCTCCCAAGCAAGTTAGAGCTTATGGACCTGTTGCTATGACAGCAATTCCGGGATGAGTTTCGAAGAACCTAACAATCCTGGATCATGTCAAATGGTCAACAGTAAAATCCAGATAACTGCATAATTCACGTATGAAGAACGGGCCCCAGAAGTCATAAAATGGATAGATAAAATGAATGCAAACACACAGACATAAAGTGTCATAAAGTGATTCCTCTGTACAGACCCTTGTTTGTTTTTAGGCACGGAAAATACACTGCTTATGCAAATGTGTTTTCAGAGGGGCTCTAAAATCTACTCTGGCTCCTGCATTGCAGGCTTATTCAGGTCAAATGAAGCCAGGGAAAACATCTGATATTTCATGCAGCCTTCATCCTCCTCCTCCTCCTCCTCTTCCTTTCATCACATTGTCTCTTCCACAAGCTTCAGCTTCAACCGGGACTAAATATGTGCCGTCTTTTAGCACTGTTTTCTGAATAACATATGTAACCGTATCCCACGAGCGTCTGTTGTTAGCTTTGAGATAAATTTCTGTTCTGACGAGTCCATTAAATATTAACGTATCCCCATTATTGCTTAGAAACCTCATCAATATTTAACTTGTTTTAACTAAACTTTTTAAGTATTTGCTGGCTAAGGGTCAGCAGCACACATGAAGGTGAAGAAATTCAGTTTTTTTTCATCCTGCGCTGTCCAAGCCAAAACCCGAATGACAAAATGCGTCTTTGTTAGACGTGTGTGCTTATGCGATGTGTCATCAGCTGAGTGGTATATTGTGCTCAAATTACATAAATGTCACATTATTCCTGTGTATATATCTGTGGTTTGTGTGTGCTTACTATGAAAAGTCATAGTACTATAAGTACTCCCCTAAATATAAAAATAAATTAAACATTTTTATTTTAAAAAATACATTTTTTTTAGATTTAGGTTTGTATTATTATAATTAGCTTTATTTAAAATAAATGAGTCTGTTTTATGTCAGGTAAACATGTGGTGTGTGTGTGTGTGTGTGTGTGTTTATATGTAATATAATATAAACCTGAGTCCCGGTCCCCACAATGTAAATTAATTAATAAAAATACTAAATTATGTTTTTGTGAGAAAATAAAGGTGTGCACAGTTTCCTGTGATGGTTAGGTTTAGAGTTAGGGGTAGGGTAGGTGGATAGAAAGTACGGTTTGTACAGTATAAAATGCATTGCGGCCTACGGAAAGTCCCCACAATTCACAAAAACAAATGTGTGTGTGTGTGTGTGTGCGTGCGTGCTCGCAAGTATGTATGGGTGGGCTAATACCTGCTCTGGTTGAAAGTGTGTATCTTGACTCTGTGATGTGTGTATTTCTGTAAGATCTTCTTGGTGTCTTCATCCGTATTGAAAGAGTTCATTAGCACCAGTGGAACATCAGCATTATATGTTTTATTCAAGTGCTGAAACCAAAGAAAAAAATACTTAGTAAAAATACATTATCAAGCAAGTTAACAAGTTAATGTTTTATCTATTAACATTGTAAACGAGCTAAAAATGACTGTGATCCCACAATGATTCATTGAAACTCGGTTGACTCGTTTGAAAGGTTCAAAGTGTCTTGAGACACTTTGTAGGTTTCTGCAGCACATAACCAGAATAGATCATTTTAAATAATAAAATTTATTGTTTAGACAGCAATGCTGTAAATGTGTGATCTTTAACATCAGCGTCAAGCTGATAAAACATGTCTCAGATGGACGCAGACATCTCTCATATCTAATCTCTAGTTTTGATAAACATGGTCAATAATTAATCAAAACTGAAGTATTAGCTGAATTGGCCAATATCAACAGTACTGCAATAAACAGAGTAAGTAAAAAAAAAAAAAAAATGATGAAAACCTTAACTAAAACCCTTTACTAAAAAAAGGCACAATCGAAAGAACGCAGATGCCTTTCAACATAGCACAAACATACATTATCTATCTTGCGCAAGTTCAAAATGGAGAAAATATGGTAAATTTATTCACACAACAAAAAGTTTAAAGCCTTTTAATGATTTTTTTATTATTATATTTTTAAACAATGATAGAAGGGGACAAAAACTTAACCTAATTACCCACGAACACTGGGTTTCATTTCCCTGTATTAATGGTACTTGTCCAAATAACTACAAATTTCTCACAAAATGATTTAAATGAGTCCTCTTTCAGAAACTGTTGGATATGTTGACAGATTTTAGGTTGGTTTCCTGTAATTAATGTATGCCCATAAGTCTTTGCCAAAAAGAAGCCAAATGGTATAAACTGGCCGACGGGCTTGCTGAGTCCTGCCAAGCACAGAAACGACAGCCTGTATTTCTGTGCTAGAAGGACAGAATACCCATTTACATGTACTAATGGGCCTTATTCAGTGAGCAGGATATCTGACGACATGAGGCAGGTAAATGGTCTGCCGAAGAGACACTGAGCTGAGTGTTCTTCAGCGAGAGCGTCCCACAGGGCTCAGTATTCTGCCCCTATCTTTTTTCCCTCTTGCCCAGAACACAGCCCTCTCTGTTTTGGTTTCACCCTAAGTTCTCTTTCATACACACTACCTACAGTCCATGGCACTGAGAAAAATAACTAGCACAGAGCCTGTTGCTGCTGGTTTAAAATGCTCGCTCTGTATAAATGAAGGAATGTGTCTGTGTTTTACAGCTGTAGATGAGGAGAGCAAGAGAAGGGAAAGACAGAGGAACACATGTTTGTGATTTAAGACCTATGGGTGGAGGTCTATTTGCTCACTTTCAGATCTCTCAGACAGCTGCTGCTTTTTCCACATCTGGAGTGATTTATATTTCTTTGGATTCAAATCTGAGAAGCTCTCCTATTTTGATATTTTCAAGACACCATAATTAAAAGCATTTCCTCTACAGATAAAAACACAAAAAGGATATTAGAAAGAATGTGTAATGAAAAAAAAATGAATAGAATTGAAGTGGTGTATTTTCTTTTTCCCAAATGCTAATTACATAATAAAATGCAAATTATATTCAGTAGAGAAGAAATTTTCTATTTTATGGCAACAAAGAAAGTAGACATGTTTTAAAACAAGGGGTTGATGTTTGGCTAGTTAGCATGGCCACTTAACCCCTGCTGAACAATTGTCATTGAGATGAATGGGAAGATATTATAGACCTTCATGGCTTAAACTGTAAACATAGTACTGCAAGCTTCCAGTGTCATGTGACCAACCTCAATCTGTTGGACGGTCAGATCCAGGAAAGTGTTCTCGTTACGGACGCTAATGAGGCTCTTGGGCCCTTTGCAGCCCATGCTGGTTCCCAGACCTCCATTTAGCTTCACCACCACCAGCTTATTCAGACTGTCAGCTATGTTGTCCGGTATACCCTTCACCTTAATCTTATCATATGGCTGGATCTGAGACAAAGACAAGAAAGAGAAACAATTGTCAGTCAGGGCATACTTTCATTTTTTCAGCATCTGAAGGATTATATTATAAGGACTGGAGTTACCATCCAGTGACCACACTGAAGTTGTTAAATTTCACCCAGATGCTGTTGCTATTGGTGTGTGTATGTTTGCCTCAATGAATTTTCTACAAAAAATATTGATGGGTCAGAGGTCAAACATTGAGGTTAGTGAGCTGTTATGATCATGCCTGTGGTCAGTCTTCAAGAATCACTAGGATCAACTTACAAGCACACCAAACAACCACCACACACATTGTGTAAGCACAACATTTCTCACAGAGACAGAAACAAATGGCCATTTTTAACCGAATAAACAGTCTGACTGCTGGATCAATAAGGCAAGGGGGAGAGAAACAGGATGGTGAGAAGAGAGAGAACGATGGATTTGTTTTTAAAAGAAAAGAACCTTTCCCTTTTCTTCATTCCTCTTGTTTCCCAGAGGGCCATACAGCATTGCCATGAGACATCACTGATGAGTCATATACCAAAAAAATACCACCACACACGTGCTAATATTTAGTGCACAAAGCCCCACTTTCTGATATTAGGACAAAAAAAAGAACAAATAAACACAAACATGAAAAAAAGAAAAGGACAAAGATCTTCATGTCTACATCACACACAGCCACATTTCCCTGACATAAACAGACAGATTGAGACGATGATGTAACCAAGGTCATGTTGTTTGTCAGGGAGAAATGGGTGAGTGAGAGAGGAAAGTCAAGACAGATGTGTCTGTGTAAGAGTGGGGTAAAAAAGAAAAGAAACATTGATTAATCCCCATTGGTCATTTCAATAATAGAGCCTACACAATGCTGAAACAAATACTAAACCTTAACCTTAAGGTTAGTTCACCCAAAAATGAAAGTTCTGTCATTAATTACTTAACCTCATGTCATTCCAAAAGATTTTTTTTATTAAATCTGAGAGCTTTCTGTTCCTCCATAGACTGCCTTTACAAGTGAAACTTTGACGCTTCATAAAGTTCATAAAGAGATCGTTAAACTAATCCATATGAATTGAGAGGTTTAGTCCAAATTTTCTGAAGAGACTCGATCACTTTACAGGACGAAGAGATTTAATTTAGGCTTTTATTCACATATAAACTGATCAGCAAACATAAACAGAAGCTCAACCGAACTTGAATGACCCGCGAGAACAAAGCTCTTCCGGAAGCTCAAACGTGCTGCGTAACACACGAGAATGAACCTCATTGGTTCATGTATGCGTCAAGCAAACAAGCTTGAGCTTTCCTTTACCACAACTGATGTGTTGTTGAATGTTAATATGTGAATATAAGCCTAAATTCAATATGTACATCGTATAAAAAGTGATCGAGTCTCTTCCGAAAATTTGGACTAAACTGCTCAAATCATATGGATTATTTTTCGATCTCTTTATGAACTTTTTGAAGCGTCAAAGTTTCAGTTGTGAAGGCAGCCTATGGAGGGACAGAAAGCTCAACAGGCGGGTAAGTTACCCAATTGACCAATGAAATCAGTTGTGTGGTGCACGTTGTGCGTAACTAGTTTGGGAAAAAATAATGTAAAAACAAAAATCTTTAGTCTAGAATCTGTGAACACAAAACTTGAATTCCATTCCATTCCATTCCATAGAATTACACCTATTTGTGAAAATCATCTGTAGATTGCTGGTCATCAGGTTTCATTACAGAATCTTAAGTCTCAAGTTAAAATCTGACCATTTAGGATTTTTCCCAAATTCATATTACAGAAGGAAATCTGAACATGATTGATGTTTCTTATCTTACAAAATCTCATCTGTAGTTAAGATAAGATAATGCACTTAAGAAATGTCATTTTGTACACTGTAAAAAATGATTTTTTGAACTTGTAAATAAAGATAGCATAATTTAAGTATATTTTACAAACAAATCCTATTTTGTCTTTTTACTTCAGAATGTCATGTTTAATTCAATAAACTACTTGAGGTTTCGTTTTATTTTATTGTGCTTAAATACATAAGTAAATTTAAATGGAACTCCCCAAGTAATATTTACTTAGTATCTTGTCATATAATGAACTAATGCAAAAAAAAATGACAAACACAAGTAAAACTTACTCCACGAAGCCAGGCAATCTCTGCGCATGCGCTCTTGGTCCCCGAAGTGGCGCGCAGAGGAAGAGGAAAGCAACGGAAAATTTCCTGGAAGGACGATTTGATTTTTACACGGTAAGTTATAAAATATTTGTTTATTTAGTTATGTTTCCAGTGAAGTATAGAGCAATTAGGCTGTCTGCAGTTCTGGTGGTTAAAGAGTAAACGCATTAACTGTTATAGTCGACAGAGCTGAGTTTGCTAAAGAACCGATTAGCACAAACATCCGTTATTAGCAAACGGCATCTGTGTCGAAAACAATTGTCTTGTATTTTACATGTAATCTACGGAGAAGTTTAATGTAAGTTACAGTGAAGTTTAAAATACACTTTGCCGGACGAGAGCGGCGCGATGCGTAGCGACAAAATGCCAATAGAAGGGCGTCTGTTTATTCATCTGTGTGAATAAATAATTGTGCCCTCTTGTGCTATCTGAATTATAAATACATGTTTTCTAATTATAAATTGGAAATTTACAGCATCGAAAGTCAAATTTACGAACCCGGGATTATACCCGAGCCCTGAGATGGGTGGCCATTAACTTTAAACGCGACGGAGAAAACCACTAATACCCCATTAATCCACATCAACTACACTGCTTTGTCTTATTTATAAAATAGATAAGCATTTGATGCATATTAATCAAGTAAAGAAGAGATTATACTCCTATTGAAGCTATACAATAGTGATACATTTTCTAGTGTATGTGTTCAGGCAGCCTTAAAGAGATAGTTCACTCAAAAATAAAAAATTCTTCACCATCAAGTTGTACCAAACCTGCATACATTTCTTTCTTTCTGCTGAACACAAAAGAAGATATTTTGAAGAATATGGGTAACGTTAACCAAACAGTTAATGGACCCCATTGACTTCCACAGTATGAGGGGGAAAAAATACTACAGAAGTCAATGGGGTCCATCAACTGTTTGGTTATCAAAAAATTTCAAAATATCTTCTGTGTTCAGGAGAAGAAAAAAAAAATCATACAGGTTTGGAACATCTTGAGGGTGAGTAAATGATGAAAGATTTTCATTTTTGGGTGAACTATCACTTTAACTCTACCAGATGATTGAAAATTTATTGTTGATAGGCTAATTACTTGAATGCAGTTGTTCCAAATAAATTAAATTTCAAATCAAGTATATTTATTCAAATTTTATTAAAAGAAATCTATTTCTGATATTATCATTTCTAACATATGTTCCACAGATTGCACTCACTCACCGTTCAAGCTCATGGACAGCACTGTAGGAGAGGAAGATGCCAACACAGCTGACGTCGTTATCGTCATTGAGGGAAGGTGCTGTTTAACTCTGATTAAATCTGAGAGCTTTATGAACCACACATTGGCAGCAATGTCATTGGACTTTTTAAGGTCTGGATAAATAGTAAATACATAGTTAAAATAGTCATTGTGACTACAGTGGTACAACCGTAATATTTTGAAGAGAGAGGTATACTTTTTGTGCACAAAAACAAAACAAATTCATTCAACAATTTGAACCATTTCATACATAGTGAACTCAGTGCAGGATTCCATGTTTACATCTGAACGCCAGCTCATTTTATTAGCCGCCTCCTGCGTCAGCATCATGTTGACACAACCATGTTGTGCTGCTCACGTGTTCAGCTTCGGCCAGTACTGAGTCGACATATGGACGTAAACATGGAAGCCTGCATTGTCACTACCTATGACAATGGTTCAAATTGTTGATTTAAGTCTTTATTTTTGTTTTGTTTTTTGTGTACAAAAAGTATTCTTGTCGCTTCATAACATGAAGGTTGAACCACTGTAATCATGTTGACTATTTTAACGATGTTTTTACTATTTTTCCAGACCTCAAAAGGTGCAATGACATTGTTGCCTATGTGTGCTTCAGAAACTCCTCGGAAGATGAACGAAGGTCGTATGGGTTTGGAATGACATGAGGGTGAGTACTTAATGAGAGAAATTTCATATTTGGGTGAACTAACCCTTTAAACTATCCCCCAAAGCTGAGAAACACATTTGAAGTCTTTCAAAAATCTTTCTTGGGCTGGATGCTTTAAAGGGTTAGTTCACCCCAAAATGAAATTTCTCTCATTAATTACTCACCCTCATGTCGTTCCACACCCGCAAGACCTTAGTTTATCTTCAGAACACAAATTAAGATATTTTTGATGAAATCTGAGGATATCTGATCCACACATTGGCAGAAATGTCATTGTATCGTTTGATGTCCAGAAAGGTAGTTAAATATTTTTAAAATGGTCAACTTGACTACTGTGGTTCAACCTTAATGTTATGAAGTGATGAGAATACTTTTTGTGCACAAAAACAAAAACAAAAAATAACGACTTGTTTACGTCCAAGTGCCTGTTCATTAGTGGCCGTTTCCTGCGTCATGCTGCTCACGTGTTCAGCTTCGGCCAATACTGACTTGCTGTTCAGACGTAAACAAGGAAGCCTGCACTGAGTTCACTATGTATGACAACGGTTTAAATGGTTGAATAAAGTGGTTATTTTTGTTTTGTTTTTGCACACAAAAAGTAATCTTGTAGCTTCATAACAGAGGTTGAACCACTGCAGTCACATTGACTATTTTAACTATGTTTTCAGTTACCTTTCTGGATGTCGAAAAGGTGCAATGACGTTGCTGCCAATGTGTGGTTCAGAAACTCTTGGATTTCATCAAAAGTATCTGCAAAAAGTCTGCTAGTTGGCCATTTTGTTTGACACTTACACTTTTTGTATTTGCTCATTTGTTCAGCAAGTCTCTAAAAAGGTTTGTTATTTTAAATTAAGTTTGTACTATACTGTACTGTTTCACAGAAACATTGTAATGCAGTGTAATGTATAAGTAAGTGTTGTATGTAAGATCACAGTTAAGCATCTCACGTTAAATTGTTGTGTTCTGTTAAACACATTGAAACATCTGTGATAGGATAAAGATGCTGAACCACTTTGGCCATGTTTTTGGCCAACAGCAGTTAATCTTAATGAATGTGTCCATTAATTTTTGTCCATTTGTTTTTATCATTGCCTTTGTTTAATCTGTTTTTTGAAGAGTTTAATTCAAATAAAAGTACTCAAGGAAAATGTCTGTTAGTGTTGTTTTTACTGAAAACATCAGTAGTAATACATCACAAATTATATTAAGTAATGTTTAAATAACATTTGAAGTAAAGGTTACTCAGGA
Source organism: Chanodichthys erythropterus (assembly GCF_024489055.1). Classification (NCBI taxonomy): domain Eukaryota; kingdom Metazoa; phylum Chordata; class Actinopteri; order Cypriniformes; family Xenocyprididae; genus Chanodichthys; species Chanodichthys erythropterus. The sequence goes on along the minus strand of NC_090238.1, from coordinate 21,305,292 downwards.
TAACTAAGAAAGATAACTAGGACTCTTAAGTAAAAGAAATGCAATAAATCCTAATCTATTTATAAGCATTACTAAAGTAAAATTTACAAACAAAGAGACAATAAAATTTACTGGGAATTCCCAAGTAAACTTAACTTAAAATTGTCTAATTAAAGCTACTAATAATTATGTTTAGGCTTTTACTTGGCAATTTTTTGTAAATTTACTAGCCTTTTCTGAGTGAAAAAAATTTCCAAGCTTTTTTCAAGTAAATCCTACTCCAAATTTTTTACAGTGTAATAGCTTTTGTCCTATAAGGTTCTAACTGAAATTGCCATGGTTACCAAACCGATAAGATAAGGATTCTAAAGTTAGGATCTTTCTGTAATATGTGGTGCTCAGATACAGCAGGGCTTGAGCCATATGCTGTCACAGTGATCAAATGAATGAAAAACAGGAGTATCATGGTGCTGATACGACTTATCGTAGGCATTACTTGAGCCTTACAGTGATCAAACAGTGAAGCTGCACCTGGTGGCTGAAATCCCAGGACTGTTCATCGCTTGGAGCAAACAAGAGCCAGAGAGGTTGTTCCAAAGAGAAAATCCTTTTATATGGCCTACTGTTTTTGTTGTTGTTTTTTAAAACATTATTCACCATGTATTTTTAATCCCTAAATAGTTCTTCTTTCACAAACTGTTAGGACAGTCTGTTCATGAAGATTCAGCCACATTGTTGTAGAATGACAAGTAGACTTTTTCAGAGAATGTTATATTAAAATTCACTTTTATCACAAGAGTATTTGGCAATAACCTGGTACAAAATTATTGCCATATTCATATACTATTCATATGTTAATCCAATGCATTTCAAAGAATACCAATTGCTGGTTTGTAATTTGGTTCATTGTTTTGATTGGCTTGGTTAATTCCAATGAATTACCATTTACAACCATTTATTTAAAAACAGTGTATTTATGAACAGATTTAGACCGAAACTTGTTCTGCTCATGTTTCATGAATAACACCTTAACCCCTGATCAGGTGTTGTGGCTATTGTTGTGGTGATGTAGGTTATGTCTTATTTTCAAGCTTTTAGTGTGTGCTGAAAATTAAGCAGCATTTAAATCCTTTATCCTTTCCTTTTGAGACCGAAATTCAAGATGAACACACACACAGTACATTCTTGCATAATTGCAGTTCAGATGGCTGTGCCAACAAAAGGCATATGACCAAACCTGAATCCAGTTCTAAACCACCATGACACCACTTCCCCCAGGGCCCTAAATGAAACATGACCGACTGAATTAACTAAGCAGTTATCCAGAGAACAACAGGGACTTCCACACTTTGAAGAAATGCAAATATGGGAGACCTGAGCTTCAAACCAAGGGTAGGAATCCTTTACCTTAAATCTGGTGCACAGGTTGAATCCACTGATTTATATAAATGGCTGGACTGCTCATTGCTAAACTGCCAGCAGGAGGTGAAGTGTTCTAGCGGCCATATTGATATTCCCTCCCTTGACAGAGGGCATCATTGACTTGCAGCCAAACCTTGATCTAAAATCACAGATTTGCAGCGTTTCAGTGGGACAGGATTAGTTTTTAATATGCATGTCTGTAAATTAATTGTCACTTTGGATGTTATCTGTAATGCTTATGGTCTTTTTGGGCAGGATAAGTGATATATAGAAATCGTTAAAGATTGGTGCGTCTACTGCACAGTGCTACAAATATAACTGACCTAACAGAAAAATCGATTTCTTTATGTATGTAATTATACAGGAAATATTAAGCATGAACATTTATCTGGGATTTTCATCAGAAATTTATTTGAATATACAATAAATATTACAATACCTACAGGCCTCTATTACTATAGAGATATTCAGAGATCCACTCGTTGCTGATCACACATTGACGTGATTGGTTACAAGGTAGTTTGTGATGTCAGAAACACCAGAGATTTCAAACAGTGTTTGACTGTCTTTGGTTCACTGCAGTTTTAAGGAGAAAATACTCAGTGGTGTTGACATTAATTTGCACATGGTTTGTCTTTATATTATTTCTTGATGTCTTTTTGTTGACCAACATCCACTTCAGATACTTGGAGATCTTGGAAACCGTTAAAAAGCCACAGGTCAACTTCAATTCTATGGCTTTTTACTAGCATGACAGTTTGCATATGAATTAGGTGTTATTTGTACATATTGTTTAGCTAATTATTTATTTAAACAACATTTAAGTAATTACTTTACATCTTTACTGCTTCGAAATGCATGCTGTTAATGAAAACAATTACAAGTCAATTAAAGTTACTGTACAATGAATAAAATTATTTATCATTTAACACTTACATACACAGTGAATAACTGTACATGGCAACTTAAGTTGTATGCACATGCCTTACAAAGCGTATTCAGATTAGTGCTGTATTAGTGCTGTCAAGCGATTAATTGCATCCAAAATAAAACATTGTTTATGTAATATACATTTGTGTACTCTATATTATGTATATACACACATACATGCATGTATATATTTAACAAAAATTATATATATATATATATATATATATATATATACACACACACTCAAACCAAAATTTATTCAGACACCTTGAACATTTCATTCATTAATACAGTTTATTCACTATAGTTTAAAAAAATGGTAATAAAATATGACAAGATCTCAGAGTTAAACTGTGTCAGAAAAAAATGAATCTTAATTATGTCAGATAACACTTAAGCAAAACATGGTCAGGTCAAAGTGTCTGAAAAATTTTTGGGCCCAAATTTTTATCAGTTTTACTGGTAGTAACATCGGTATAATATGTCACAGTTTACTTTATTTTGCTATCCTCACTTACATAACCTATAGTGTCCTGCACCAACTAGTAAGAATATACCAAAAAATATAAAAAATGTCTGAATCATTTTTGGTTTGACTGTGTATATATATATATATATATATATATATATATATATATATATATATATATATATATATATATATATATATATATATATATATATATATATATATATATATATATATATATATACACACATTAGATACACATATATTATGTAAACACAAACTTTTATTTTTGATGTGATTAAACGTTTGGCAGCCCTATTACAAATATTGAGGCGTCTCGTCTATCAGCGGATCTGATATTTACGACTGTAATGAAGATGAATGTAACTTTTAATAATCAGGGGAAATTCCTGACTTTAAACAAACCACCATTTATTTGTTGATGATAAACCATCCATTTAGGATGGCTGTGTTATAAGAATATACAGGGATACTGTCAAGTAGTTATCTCAATAATTCAACTGAATGTGAGGAAATACCAATATGGTAGTGGTATAAAGTATTTGAGTAAATGTAACTAGTTACTGTACTTAAAGCTGCAGTAGGTAACTTTTGTAAAAATGTATTTTTTACATATTTGTTAAACCTGTCATCAAGGGCGTAGATTTGGTTTCAACATTGGGGGGGTTGAACGTTGGTATGCTGTCTGTTTTTTTTTTTTTTTTTTTTTTTATAATAATCTGTTTTGTGTGTAACGTTTATTGGATAATTTATTTTCTATCTATCTATCTATCTATCTATCTATCTATCTATCTATCTATCTATCTATCTATCATCTATCTATCCATCTATCTATCTATCTATCTATCCATCATAACTTTATGAAATTTATGTATAATCATACATGTATAATTCATCAAATTCTAACATAACTGTAATTCTAAAAAGAAAGAAATTATGTTAAATATTAACACAGCCAGTAGGTGGCAGCGATTCGTTTTTTTTTTGAGTCAGTCACTTAAATCGTTCATTCAGCCAATTCGTTCAAAAGTCAGATTAATTTAGGAAGAAAACAAACACCGATGTGAATACTTTTGTCATTGATAAATACAGACACTATTAAAACATGAACTAACAAAACAGACGGCTGTTTTGGTAACTGGTTGCAGTTACACTGTTAGCTATGGCTGAATTGCAATGGACTAGCTAGCTAAAATATATGTGGAGTGTACCTAGCTATTACAATATTCTCATACCTCCTTCTCAGTACATGCTTTATTCTTTTTAACGTCTCTGACCAGCAGTTTAATATAGTCGGCTGGGAAGCGGTTCTCTTCATTTTTTGAGCTACCCGTACTCTCTCATTCAAACAGTAGAGCGCCATTCGCGTTGTTTTGGTGAAAGTGCGACACGCATTGGTTGGACGTTACCAATCGGTTCAATGGAGGGGGAGGTATTTTTTTCTCTAATTTATTATGACGAACTCATATTTCAATAGAAACAAAATTATTGCTTCAAAATAAATTAATTCTACATATTTTTCATCTGATCTATGGTGATTTTTATGTTGAAATATTGGGGGGGTTGTAACTGAAGCATTTGAATATTGGGGGGGTTACCTCCCCCCCATCCCCCCCACAAACTACGCCCCTGCCTGTCATTATGTCCTGACAGTAGAATATGAGACAGATAATCTGTGAAAAAAAATCAAGCTCCTCTGGCTCCTCCCAGTGGTCCTATTGCCATTTGCAGAAATACACCGCTCCCGGTAAGAAACAACCAATCAGAGCCAGGAGGAGTGTCTTAGCAGTGTCAATCAAGCTCGCGCGCGCTGATCTCACCCCTCTCATGCACAGCCGCACACAGGCGTTCAAATTCAAGATTACCGGTGTGCCGCATCTTTGCTTATGGCGGAAAAACTATCCAAACTGCCAATTCCTCGAGTGGCACCTGCTCACAAAATAAAGACGGGTAAACGGAAAAAGACAGATGACGATGATAAAAAAGCCAAAAAGAAAAAATTAGATAGAGCCCGAAATAAAACGAGGGTAAATATCGGAGCGGCTTTTCCGAGGTGGAGGGAGCTACATGTCCTGAAAGGATTAAAAGCCGATGCAGAGTTAGCCACATTTCTGCTTGACAAGGAAGTATCCATGCTTGATTTGTTTCATTTTTTAAGAACTACACAACTAAGATCATTTCAAAACAGGCCTGCCCGTCTCCTGCATGATGCTTCCTCTTCTCCCCGCCCGCTGACTCCTTGAAGTCGCTGTGGGTGTGAATTCCTCATCGGAGCCCATTGACTCGGTGTCAAAACTCTAGCCGCATAACATACAGATAAAATGTCACACACTGTGCAAAGCAACTATTGAAACCTACTAATTCACTGGCTTGTCATGTTGCTGAAATAATGTACTAGCAAACCTTATTTAGCATTACATAGGCTATCGATAGAATAATACTTGCATACTGTAACGTTAGTTACCGTTATATTATCATACTAGCTATTTATTACTTATAGAAATAGTGCAACGTCATTTAGTTACATCACATGTATTGCAAAATACGTAATGTTTCGAGGACCAAGTTTGTAGTCAAAGTATGGGCAGTCCATAGTCAGTGTGTAAATCCTATTGATGATGTTTCGTCTGTACCAGTGAATGTGCCATAACTGTTTATCCACCTTACTAGCCTGCGCGTTCACGGCAGGCTCCGTTGTGATGGAGGAGGAGCTGTGGAGGGAGGGCTCCACAGCATAGAGCAAGGGGGAGTGACCTGTGAGTTGTGCTTGTTCAAACTTTCAGGCTAAGTCAAGGTTTTCTAAAAACTCCCTACAGCAGCTTTAAGTATCGTTTTGGCTGCTTTGTAGTTTTACTGAGTATCAAATATATTAGCAACTTTTACTCTCTACTTGACTACATTTTTGAACAAGTAAATGTACTTTTGTGATGAGTAATGCAATCACACATTACATTTTGCATGGCACCTAACTTCTTCTGCAGCAGTTTGTTTCTGCAATCTGCTATAAAAGAAGCGATATCGCCACCTAAGGGCACTGAATGCACTATATCTTGAGCGTTTTGCCTTTACTCACCCAAACTTGTCAGCAAGGCTACTTTATGTGAATGCGAGTGCATTAGCAGGAAGTATCTGAATTGCAGGTGTCTGATTTAGGAGATGAGGTAATGACTGCAGCCGGTGGTGAGGCCGAAACCAGCACGTCCACTGCAAACAGACTTTGACTATTTAATTTTACTTAACATTATTTTATTTATCCACTATATTGACCTTTTTGAAGGATATTGGTTTACTTATGGCCTTTTTGTGAACTTGAGCTTGACTGAAACTTGAGAATCTGCAGACATTTAAGAGGCTGTTGTGTCGACCTTGATTTATTGCAATATTGAGGTGTTGTTTTATTTTGATTTTAGAAAATAAACATGATTTCTCATCTACAAATAAATTTTTTCTTATTTCACCTGCATGTCTCTTAGGTATCGAGGACTAGTGCATCTTTGAGCCTACATTCAGTATGAGTAACATACTTAAATACTATTAAAATCAGATACTCTAAGACTTTTACTCAAGTCATATTAGAATTGGTGACTTGTAACTTGTAATGGAGTCAGTATTGCTGTAAGGATTCTGTACTTTTACTCAAGTATGGTTTTCAGGTACTCTTTACACATCTGCAGCACGGTGGCTTCACTTTTTATGATTTAAATACATAAATACATTTTTTAAATACAGCCATTTAAATAGACTGGTTGAGTCAGATTGTTGAAATGTTGTTCCTGGGTTAGGCACATTCCATGTACTCAAAACTCAAACCTGTTAATTCATTCTCAATCACACACACACACACACACACACACACACATACACACAAGCGGATAATAAAAACTCATAGCTCCCACAGCGTCACAAGACCCGAATCTAATTAGCTCAGTCAGAAAGCCACAATTCCAAGTCTGTTTGCATCGTAAGCACTTTATAAGAGCATACAGTGCTTAAAAGTTCACAGAGGTAAAAGGCATTTGAAGATGAACATTACCTTGAGAACATCAATCTATGCTGTGCATTTTTTAATCTGGAGATATTACTGTTGTGAACTGAGGTGGGAAGACTTGAACTAGACTCATTCAAACAGGAAGGACAACATTCCCTTTGGTATGCTTCATACAGATGCATGCAAATATGAAACAGACTTGCAAGGTATTTCCTGCATTAAGGAATCCTTTGCCAACACATAATGCTCAACAATAATGATGACCTGTGCAGCATTCTCGACATTTCTTACCTTTGTTTATTATATGTTTTTATGTCTTGCAAACAGAAACATTTTTTTATGATGTATTAAACACAGTTGTTTGCTACTTCTGCTGATGTAAATCTGTGACCTATGTAAAGTTATTTAGTTGACACAAGAGAAGGTCTTGGAAATATCAGTTAGAATGGGATGAAAATTAAAAAAAAAAAATAATGTTTTTATTGTACTGCATGTCATAATTTCCTGCATAAGTGAATTCATAGCTGTTACTGAGTTGCAATATATGTTACTGAAAATTGCAATCATAATAAATTATTATTTTAAAAAAAGAAAAAAGAAAAGAATGGTTAATATAAAAATATATATAATCATATTTTTCTGATGGTTATGTAAAAATAAAAATAAAAACAAATATATTTAAATTTAAAATGTGCATTAAAAACTCTACAATTGAGCTAATATAGGCCAATTTCACAAGAATTGTAAATTAGGTCATGACGTGTAGTGTAGTTATTCATATCTTGGTTTCACCGTTTTATTCTGTCAGGATTAGTTACATAATAATGTTGTGAGTTTAATACATGCTTGAAATTTATATTATATATATATATATATTTTACACACACACACACACACACACACACCCACCCAGGTGGAAAAAAAGTACATTTCTATAATAAAGCTGCTGGCCAATGATTTCCTCAGTACATTGCAGAAAACACTGTTTTTACATGAAGTGATAATGCAAAGCCACACCAAACAGACACAAGACCGATATAACCAAGTTAAGTGCAGTCATTTCAAGTTAATTCTAAATGTAGCTCCTAATTAGAGCTTTGTAGTCTTACCAATAAATCACCAAGATAGTTCAAATAATTTCATGATATTTCATGTACAAAGACTTTGATTTCCAAACTGGTTCTTGTTAGGCTTAGCCATTGCTGTTTCCGGAAAAAAGTTTACCCACGTGGGCCAATCCAGAAGCCAAAAAACCCAGAAGTTTGAAATTGGCCTATCAGGTTCTTGAAGTGGGCTTGTGTGGGAAATGTCATGATGAACTCGACATAAAACCAGGGTAAAAAGTTCTGGGTAAAAGTTCCAGTGATATTTTTACACCACAAACAAGTCAATCAGCAGCTTATCTTGAGTATAATATATCTTAACGGATGACAATTGTCATTATTAGCAAAATGTGACATGATTTTCATGATTTACATCCATAAGTTATGTGGCAAATTCTTGCAACAGGCAAGGACTGGTTTGCCTCTATACACCCAGATGTTGTTAAATGGTGAGTGAGTTTCATTTTTGGTCAAAGACAATTTCAGGGATATGACACACCCTCAAGTTACAATGACAAAGTTACAATGACAGAAAATATTGCACAACTACATAGAGCCCATCCCTCAGTTCATCATCCCAAACCAAACATATTACAGCACTGACTGTACATACATACTGAAGGAAATTCTTCTAAGAAACAACAACCTCACCTTCTCCAAATATCCTTAAATTTATATGCACACACTCGTATATGCAAAAGTCTGTCAACTTTACTTTATAAGTCTGGAAGGAGTTGGAAGGTGCTTGGCATTAGTTCTTGTCTTGTATGTACACTCAAAACAAGAATTTCTGGAGTGATTCATTTAATTTCCTGTTCAGATAACCTTGCTATATGCTGCAGACTATAGCATCAAACATTTCACAAGCAGTTTCATAGTGTAGCCTGTGTGTGGTTCCTTGTGGAGCTAAAAGGCTTGCGTGTGGGTTTCTGGCTCTAAGAGAGCATTGCATAATCATCACAGACCCAGAGGAAGCAGACTGACACTGGCTTCTTTATGTGAAACACAAACACACACACAGCCAAATCAAATTAGGAGACACTTTTGTAATGGTTTGTCTTCCTAACACCCTCCCTTGCCCACCAAGACAAATCAATGTCGAAGCTTTATTTATAATTGTCCTTGCGCACACACACACACACACACACACACACAATCATTCACACTAGGTCTATCTACAGGCTAATACTGTAACTCTAACTGGATCCAAAGTCTTTGGATACTTAAATACAAGTGTATGAATGTCATACAAATTAACTCATGCAGGAATGTGGGCAGCTTTTAAATCACAGCTGGCTAATTCCCAGAGCCTGAGGCGATACTAATGCCCACACATGAGACTCAAAGCAGAGGCTCTGAGTGCTGCCCATCTCACTGTTTTAATACTTGAAGTCAAGTGTGTATAGACATACTAGGCTTGACTTTCTTTGCATATTCAGTTTATAGTTCTACAATCAACCAAATATGGGCTAAATTAGTAATACAAGCGAGTGTAAGGAATAGGCCTGTGTGCGACCTATCACTTGCTTATCTTACCGAGTCCTCAGGGGGCCTGTTGATTTTTGGCCACTCTACTGAAGGTCCCTTCACCTGCAGAAATCGGTGGAATAACTTCCTAAAGCCTTCAAAGTCCTTCTTAGACACCTGGAGAAGAAAACAAGCAAAAAAGAATTAGTTCTCTTTCTGAGAAAAACATAATACATTTTCAGTACTTAAAACTCATCATGATGAAAAACAGATGATGCCACTTTAGGCCTTTCCAAGAATGTACAATCCATTAACCTCCATAACCAGGTCAGACCTTTATTGATATTAGACAATGAAAGATATTTTTAGAATAGCGGTGAGTCAAAATCCACTTCTTTTATTAAACTTTTACATTTGCCTTTAGATGTAAGGATATCAGCATTTTTTTTTTACTAATTCTAATCTTTTTTTTTTTTTTTTTTTTTTATAAAAGCCCTAATATTTTTCAGCATAAAAATTAACAACAACCTGCCAGCATACCTTTCTAATCCTGTTTACAATCTCGCAATTAAAACTCCTGAAGGCCTTTTGAAATAATTACTACCCTGCTGCGATTGCTGGGTCATCAGACCTCTCACTGAGCACATCATTAAAAAACCTGTATAACCTGAAAAAAATAGAACCTGATTGATGAAAATCCGTAAAACTCCTTGTTGTGCCTGCTGAGAATTTAAAGTTACTTCTATAGCTCTGTACTCCAATCAGATTGTAACTTTGATACATAAACCTTGAAAAAAGATATGCAATATTGACTGACGAGAACAACAAATATCTATATGTGTCTATTCTGTATACACTGTAATAGATAGCAATAGGTTTATCATAATGTATTTCACTGGAAGGTCTAATCCACTGATCTGATATTTAACACATATCCAATTTTTGTCCCAGCTGTTTACTCTAATGTCACCAAGCATTTTGAGAAGGAAGTGCATTTTATTTTATTTGATATACAGAGCACAAACACAAATATTTACATGAAAATCAAAATCGGCTGCCTGTGAATCAGAAAACACTAGACTGGTAATGTTATTTTTTTTTATTTAAGAATCAATGTGGTACTGAAGTACCGGTGCTTTTGATATCCCTACTTAAAAGGCAGCTATAATGTTTACAACTATAAACTGATGACACATCTTCACCTTATCATACTTTATTTGAGCTAGCAGGGTGTGGGTTTTAATACGTCATTTGGCAGTAAATGTTTGGGTGGGATTATGGGAGTGTGTAATGGAGAGGGAGGGATGACACAAGTGGTCAGTATGTGTCACGGTGATGACGGCTAAGTCTGATTATTACCATATGTTGCTGGGAAAACACTGGGATGAATCGCCAAACAGCTCAGAGTTTTACTATTTGACCTGCTCAAATGAACTCATAACTGAGACGTTCAGTGTAGCTGAAGAAAGAAAAATGAAATGAAGTGCGTAGGGGCTGAAGAAAAGCCGGAGATAAGATGCATCATGATGAAGCCAGTCTCATGGTGAGACTAATTAAACCAGCTCAGCAGTGTAATGAAATCTCTCCCGTCATACTGGCACGTCATTCATCAGCTGCAGCACTTAGATGGCATCCAAAGAGGGTTCCTCTCATTTCTCATCTTTGCTTACTTGTTTTTATTATATGCACTAAAACTTTGAGACTATAAAAAATAAATTATGATTTCTATTTCTAATTAAAAATGCACTCACTTGAAATGAAAACTTTAAGCCTAAAAAAGTTGTTTTATTTAATATGGCTCTTGGTATGACATGTTAAGATCAAATAACCAAGCCAAACACTGCTTGCTTTATCCTTAAAAAAAAAAAAAAAAAAAAGGATCATGGCTTCCACAATTTTTTTTAAGACAAATGTAAAACAAATGTGTAAAACATAATAAGAAATGTTTCTTGAGCACCAAACAGCACATTAGAATGATTTCTGAAGGATCATGTGACACTGAAGACTGGAGTAATAATGCTGAATCACAGGAATAAATGACATTTTAAAATATATTACATTTATTTTAGAAAAAAGTTATTTTAAATTGTAATATTTTACAATATTACTGTTTTGACTGTATTTTTGATCAAACAAATGCAGCCTTGAATGGTAGTGTATATAAAGGTTAGCTGAATTTTTGAAAATGGGTTTCATTTTTTGTAAGCTTGTATCTCACCTCAGCATCTGCACCTTTGGCCGTGTTTAAGAGTTTCTCCAGCTCAATGTGCATGGAGCTCTCCAGCTGCTGTCGCATTACTTCCTGAAATTGAGCCATCCCGTAGGCGTTCCTCGGTAACTCTTTACTCAGACCTGCAATTAAAACCAAACACCTTAATGTTAAAGTTCTCACATTTTCTCACATAATTTTGATGACTTATTATCATTCTGAAATGTGGAAAACAATACCAATAAAAATAGAGTTGATGTGTTCAAACTTTAAATACAGCTCCTTGATAAATCTTTTAAATGAAATTATTTTTAATAAATCTTATTTGCAGTTATAATGTCCATATAAGGAAGCTGACAGCGGTTACTGATAATTGTACCACTGCCAAACTTCTGCCCCAGAATGAAAAGACTTTTATACTAGAAGCCATGAATGCACATATATGTTATCAACATTAAGAGAGCCTAAAACACACATCATTACTGGGCCTGGGGTTAATTTGCTGTAAAGTTGGCTATTAACACTGGCTGTACTGTAAAGCCTGGTTTATACCCTGCCGCGTCCTATCAAGCTCAAGGGTTTCCGCAACAAAAATGGTGTCATCGCAGTGTGGGCAGTCGTGTGCATGACCCCAACTTTAAGCGCTGCTCGGCTTCCGAAGATGAACAACTACAAGCCGATTCTGGCCGAGCAGGTATGTCTATACCGGCATTTGCACTAAATAATGTTTGAAACAGGCTTTTTTTAATGAAAATAAAGTTCCCTGTTTAAAAAAAATGTTGAAATTAAATGTTTAAAAGAAATTTAAAAATATTTAAAGGGTTAGTTCACCAAAAAAATTTAATTCTGTCATTAAGTACTCACCCTCATGTCATTCCAAACCCGTAAGATTTTTGTTCATCTTCCGAACACAAATTCAGATATTTTTTATGAAATCTGAGAGCTCGCTGACTCCTCCATAGACAGCAATTTAACCACCACTGTCAAGGTCCAGAAAGGTACTAAAGACATCGTTAAAACAGTCGACGTGACTGCAGTGGTTCAACCTTAATTTTATCAAGAGACGAGAATATAACAATCTCTTCTCTTCTGTGTCATTCTCCTACACTGTATACGTTGCATAGACAGCGCAGAGCTTCCAGGTTCTACGTCCGAATGCCGGCTCAGTATTGGCAGACGCTGCACACCTGAGCAGCACAACGTATGTGTGTGATGCTGATGCAGGAGCTGGCCGATAATGAGTTGACGTTTTGATGTAGAACCTGTAAATGCTGAACATAAACTGTGTAGGAGAATGACAGGGTAGAGAAGAAATTGTTGAATGAAGTTGTTATTTTTGAGCACAAAATGTATTCTCGTCGCTTCATAAAATTAAAGGTGCTATAGAGGATCTTTTCGACAACTGAGAAACCAAAGACTGTTACTGAGTTTTTTAAATGAGCGCATGCGTAAGAACAGCCCCCCTCCTTCACAGCTCATTTCGAGGGAACGCCTCCCAAAACTCGTGCACGAGTATTGGAACATAGTTTATTCATTATGTCGGACTCACCGCAGGTAACTCATAATCTGCGGTTGTTACTCCTGAGAAAAACACTGCACGCGGCGCCTGTGGAGTGTGGAAAGTTACTGGAGCGCGCACGTCTCTCACAAGGAACGTAATGGCAGTGATTGACAAGCCAGAGGGCCAATCTGCGCACGTCTCTCACAAGGAATGTCACGGCAGAGATTGACAAGCTAGAGGGCCAATCGTTTATGCGATGATCACACAAACGATTGGCTGATGTTTTTAAGGCCCTACCTTGTGCACAGATGATGTATATTGATATTATTCCTTTCAGTGCACCTAATAAATAGTCTTTTATCAGTTAGTAAAGACAGTTTCAAGTAATATTGCAAAAATTTATAAAACAAAACCTTTAAGGTTGAACCACTGCAGTCACGTCAACTATTTCAACCTTTCTAGACCTTGAAAGTGGTAGTTAAATTGCTGTCTGGAGGAGTCTGAGAGCTCTCAGATTTCATCAAAACTATCTTAATTTGTGTTCAGAAGATGAATGAAGGTCTTACGGGTTTGGAATGACATGAGGGTGAGAAATTTCATTTTTGGGTGAACTAACCTAGACCTAGACTGTTGTTTAATTTAGTTTTAGAACAAAATATATCTCATATCTATATGTTTTGTTCCAATGTCACAAGTAATAATCTCAAGGTTTACTGGGTTTTACACGATTCTCTGGTTCTTTTGTAAAGTGAGTTTGGTGAAGTGTAATAAAAACAAAGGGGCGGCACGGTGGGTAGCACCGTCTCCTCACAGCTGTGTGGAGTTTGCATGTTCTCCCCGTATACACGTGGGTTTCCTCCGGGCCGTAGGTGTAAATGTGTGTGTGTATGTGAGTCCAAAGCCATGTAATGGGGAGGGTTGGGGAAAGACTTGGAAAGACCCCAACAAAAACATTGCCAAGAAAATTCATGGACAGTCTCTCGCGTATGGCAAGAGATGACCATAGAATCACAAAGAGTCAGCTACGATTGAAATGGTTAATGAGAGAGAATAAAAACAAACATCATCACGTGGCACATGATCCTTCAGATATCATTCTAACATGCTAAAACATTTGTTATTATCATTGTTGGAAACAGTTAATCAGCAAAATTAGACTGATTTCTGAAGGATCATGTGACACTGAAATAAATAACACATAATTGCTGCAATAAAAATATATTTAATTTACATATTTACTAAATTAAAATTTATTAAATGTGAAAAATAAATAACTGTTATTTCATGTTATGACCAAACAAAATTTTTATATATTTTTTTATATGATACATTTTATATAAATATTATAAATCTGTATAAATTTCCCAAAATGTCCAATTAATTCCCATAAATTCCTGTTAAGTTTCCAAATTGGAATATTTCCAAAATTCCCTAGGTTAAGTTCCCGTGGAAAGTTTCCGGTAAATTTCCGGAAACTTCCCGCCCCTTTGCAACCCTATGTAGTAGTATGTATGAGACAGAAGCAAACATAGGATTACTCCGGCAACAAAATGATAGAGATGCCTCTGAGGATTAAAAGACGTTTTAAAGTGCCAAGTTTGAGAAAAGAAAAAAGAACATTAAGAAAAAATAATATTAAGAAACATTAAAGCTGCAGTCCGTAACTTTTTTACGGTGAAGGTGAAGCTAATTAACACTCGCGCCATCGGCCTCGCTCCGTTCCCTCACAGCTCTCGCCCGCCCTGGTCGCCACAATCAATTTTTGAGCATGCGCATAACCAGCCATTATTAACTATCTCCTTACCTTAGCCTGATTCACAACAGTAAGCTTGTAAAAACGTTTTATAATAAATCGATACTGGTGGATTTCCGAGGGAAATTTGAGCATGCAGCCGTTAGTCTTTGCGTCATTATGTCACGTCTGTAAAAATAGAAAGGTCCCAGCTAGTAGCTATGTCATGTGAGGATACTGCTTGTAGCGGATCATTTATAGTCTTTTCTCACAGCAGCTGCAATAATTCAACTTATCATCAGTGACAATCATCAGTGACAACTGGAGATTCAGCGGTGGTCAAAAAGCAAAAGACTTCGGTCTGCGGCGTGGCTACAGAAATTGAAATCTACAGGTAAAGCTAATACACACTAAATACACAGTCAAGCAACACTTATGTTGTTAACATTAACAATTTGTGGACAAAGTATAACAATAATTTGCACGGTTTGATGCGATATGAGCTAAGCGATCATTAGATTTAATCACCAATGCAGCGCGATTTACTGTAGGCCTAATGCTTTTTCCCTCAGTTGGTCAGAACAAAAGTGGCAGACATGTTACTTGTTCAGATGACATTTTCCGGTGAAAATTCCTACTTTGGTCATACTTTAAGACTACAATTTGTGATTCTGAAGTACAGTATCCACACCGGTATGGTGACTGACAGCAAACATTAGATTCATCCACGCTGAGGAGCCATGCCGATGCACAACGCACGTAAAGATAATAATTCCGCACATAACCGCAATTGCAGGTTTCAAACAGAGATGGCGACTAAGAGGCAAATCTTACGGACAGCAGCTTTAAGAACTTTATTTTTAACAAAGTTATAGTCAGATCACGTAAGTTAGACACTGTTCGTTTCTTTGCTTCATTTTACTGTGGATTCATTTTTAAACAAGACAGTTCGACGCAGGCCTTTCAGAGAGACTAGAAAGAAAAGATGATGCGTGCCAACTACATTGCATCCGATAGTAATGTCGCAACACACAGGCGTTAGTAACAATGTCTTTTTACCATGTGTCACTATTGCTTTGTTTGTTACAGCTAGTTTGATATGTACTGAGAATTTATACTGTTGCGCCGCAGTCAATCTGAATTGTTGTTGTAGTTGTAACTGTGGTTACTCCAAATATGCAAAACAGTTAACTAAACATAGCAGGGGGTGTTTACTTCCAAGTCTTGCATGCGGCACATCCTATCAGTGTTCGAAAGAGAGGGTCATAAAAAGATAGAATATAACTTACTACTAAATTAGGATGTTTTTTTTTTTTATGTACAAATCTTGATAACATAAGTTGACCTCAGATAACATAATAAAATTAAAAAAGTTCATGACCCCTTTAAAGAAGATAGTGATAATGTACAGTTAACAGGACGAGCGGAGGTTATTTTGCATTAATAACTTAATGACTGTACATTATTTCACGCACACGGCTACTTACCACCTAAATAAATAAAAGGACAAGAAATAAGCTTTAATGTATTTTATTATTTGAGAAGAATGACAATGGAGTAATGCAATAGGTATGATACTAACAGTACAGCTACACTTCTGGGGGTATTTAAAACAGATAACTTGAAAATTGTCAGATAACCTAAAAAAATGCTTTATGTGGTAAAATGAAATCTAAATGAATTTAGATTATATTGTTTCATTTTTACCTTTCATCTCTCCTTCACAGCAAAGAAAACATGAAAGAGACCTAGAGCTATTTAGAGCCATTAACTCTCAGAATACTAACGTCATCAAACGCATGGGTCAAAGAGCAGCCACACACTGCATAGAAAGACAACTGTACATCCAGAGGTCCAACAGTCTAAACCACTAGTGAAAATGCTCTCCAGTTCTCCAGTATGATTTGACAGTGATCTAAAAGAAGTAAGATCATATGATAATCTGTACAAAAAAAATCATCAGTAAGGATGCTTTAAACTGATCAAGTGACAGTAAAGCATTTTATAATGTTACTAAATAGTTATTTTTCAAATAAATGTTGTTCTTTTAAATGTTCTATTCATCAAATAATCCTGAATAAAGTATCTACTGTTTTCTAAATTAATAAGAAATTATTCTTGAGCACCAAATCAGCATATCAGAATGATTTCTGAAGGATCATGTGACACTGAAGAAAGTTTGCCATCAGAGTGATACATTATGTTTTTCAATAATTTTTAATTGTAAAAATATTTCTTTTTTTTTTTTTACAATATTTTTGATCAGATAATTGCTGCCTGGGTGAGAGTGAGACTTCTTTCAAAAATGTTTAAAACAATCTTACAGACCCCAAACTCTTTGTAGGCCTACTGTAAGTCATATTTCTCAGTATTATATTTTTAAAGGTGCCCTAGAATCAAAAATTTAATTTACCTCGGCATAGTTGAATAACAAGAGTTCAGTACATGGAAAAGACATACATTGAGTCTCAAACTCCATTGTTTCCTCCTTCTTATGTAAATCTCATTTGTTTAAAAGACCTCCGAAAAACAGGCGAATCTCAACATAACACCAACTGTTACGTAACAGTCGGGATCATTAATATGTACGCCCCCAATATTTGCATATGCCAGCCCATGTTAAAGGCATTACACAAGGGCAGCCAGTATTAACGTCTGGATGTGCACAGCTGAATCATCAGACTAGGTAAGCAAGCAAGAACAATAGCGAAAAATGGCAGATGGAGTGATAATAACTTACATGATCCATGATTACATGATATTTTTAGTGATATTTGTTTATTGTCTTTATAAATGTTTCGTTAGCATGTTGCTAATGTACTGTTAAATGTGGTTAAAGTTACCATCGTTTATAACTGTATTCATGGAGACAAGAGCGTCGCTATTTTCATTTTTAAACACTTGCAGTCTGTATAATTCATAAACACAACTTTCTTCACAACATTCTTTATAAATCTCTCCAACGGGGAGCGCGCGATTTAAAGGGGCCGCGCGCTGAATCGGTGCATAGTTAATGATGCCCCAAAATAGGCAGTTAAAAAAAATAATTAAAAAAATCTATGGGGTATTTTGAGCTGAAACTTCACAGACACATTCAGGGGACACCTTACACTTATATTACATCTTGTAAAAACTGGTTCTAGGTTCACCTTTAACATTTTAAAGCTTTTTAATTTCCAGATTTAAATTAGGTTTCAAATATTCAGATTGTGACTTTTATTACCCACATTACTGACTTCTGGACCCCGCTGTACATCCGAAACACCGTTGAACGCAAACAGTCAGAAGACTTTAGTCAGTATCCCCTATAACTGTGTTTAATGTACAATCTCTTTAAATTACAGACACTTTCAGGCCAAGTGAATAGCTGTCAAAGAACCAGACCTCAGCCAAACCAAAGCGAGGAATGGACAAGACAGTCTGCAAAAGGTCTAGAGTTTACAAAATGCTCTCTATATACCCTTCAATTTCGGCAGAGCCAGATTTCCAGAACAACTTTCCCAGTCTTTCAGTCAGCAGTGATGGAAGGGTCCATTCAGCTCTCACTCTCATCAGAATTCGACTGACAGCTTGTACATGGTGCAGTAAGATCCAGTTGATCACCACGTATCTTCTAGTTAATTAAGTTACACCCAGAGAACCAGTACAACCTTAAAAGTACTTTAGGAGTAAGTACAAAAAACAAAAAAAAAAGTAAAATGAATGTTCTTACCTTCAACGTAAAGCGACATAGTGCTACAGTATCTGTCCTCTAAACTATGAAATGCAGTTCTGTTCAATATCACAACAACATTAATCCTGTTTTTCTGTCATGGGAAGAACAGCAACATAGATACAGTCCAGTCGGGATGTCACGCTTATTAGTATTATTAATAATAATAATAACAACAACAAGACAGAAGGTCAGCTGATCGATTCTCTCATTCTGTTCAAAAGCGCTTTCCTCTTGTGTTCACGCGCTTTTAAATGAACAATTTCTCTCTCTCTCTCTCTTTCTCTCCTCCCACTGACTATGAAGTAGCGCAGGGTGAATAAACGACTGCCTCGTCAACCTTTACTCGCGAGCGCATTTATTGCTCAATGCAGACGGTGTGTTATATTAAAATGTGAAGTAATTATGTGTATCTCTGTGTGTGTAAATGTAGGAATTGCATTTGTGCTCAGCCCCTTTCATTATTCAACACGTCACATTAGTCCAGACTCCAGTCGCACTTCCTCGATCACGTCCACACCATCCTGTTTGGGTCGTTCTTAAGATTTGTATGGTTTAGTTTATTGGAAAAGAATTAAATGTTTTCATATTACTATATTCTATACTAAGAAAGGAATTGTTAGAGGCTGCAATTGTATCATTTATCATGGACTTTAGCGCATTATTGCAGGAATTTCTCCTTTATTTTATAATCATAGAGCAGCGATGTTCTCCTCTCTGCGCTTAAACCCATAGCAGACGCTTGGCGTTATGTTATTGCATCGAAAAAACATCGATTTTAAAAATTATTTAGGAGTTTAGGAACGCGTGAGGGGTGGCGTTAAAGAATTATAATTGTAAAGCGAATGTGAAAGTATATTTGATAGTGTCTTACTCTGAAGGCTGAATGATGCTGTCGTAGAGCTGCTGGAGGTTGTTCCGGAACAGCGACGTGTTTTCCTCTCTGACCAACCAACTTTCTTCCCTCAGAAACAGCAGTGCGGGGTCACTGAAACACTGCGGAAGTGCTTCACTAAAAACATCCTGAATATCACACGTTCAATGCATTTAAAGTTACATTATAAGAACTGCTTGGAAACCTAAATTATATGCGCCACTTGTCATCCATTTCTTTATTTTTTTGGGGTAATTATTGTGATTTATCCCAGTCACCCAGTCTTGATGAATGGTGATTATGGATACATATATCAGTTCACACTCAAATTTTGACATGTTACAAGACACAATGGAAGAGCGGATTCTTTCCATTTTTGCAGTATACAAAAGCTAGTTATTTATTAACAGTGTTGCTGTAGATTTAATTCCAAAGGGGGAAATGTAAACTCGCTGCATGTCAGAGCGGCGCATCTCATTGGCTGACTTCAGTGTTGCCATATCCACATACTAAAAGCGACTCTAATAAATTAAATAAATATGAGCTGTTGTGGTTTCGTTTTTTTTTTTTAACTTATCCGTGGAATACAGTCGCGTTTTGGGTTTCTAGTGCTTGTTCTCCTTATACAGTATAAAATCACCTGCCTTAATTATCAATTATTGAAAAGACATAGCAAATTGTGGGATTATTTTAACGTGATTTGGCAACACAGTCGAAAAAGCCACGTCTGCAACCTCACACCAATGACCTTGCAGGACAAGAACGTTTAACTCTCCTTTCATACAGTGAATGTAATGTGTCAGAGAACAAGTACAATTCTATCCTCTATCATAATATATCACATCTATCCTCTATCGTAATATAACACATTAAAAACACCAATTCAGTGTAAGTGGCAATGTGCAAAAGATTAATTTATGTCTTTTAAAAATGAGGGAAAGTCTGCATTTTAATGTGTGGGTTTTATTGCTGGTTTCTACATACAAACATCTGTTACAGTAACCGCACTGCCAAAGCACTTTAACACATTAAACATTCCTTGTTTATTTCTGACAAACACCTGCCAGACATGTAACAGTTGAAATTTCAGTAAAGGCTGGATAATGACAAAGAAAGACCTAATTTATGTAGTCCGAGTCTTTTCCAGGCTTTGGTCTTGCTTTATGCAGCTCTGGATTTTAAAGGGCAGTCTACAAATAATCTTGTTTTAGACTACCATTTCTGCTTACATGACAAAAGTGCTCAAATGGAAGACCAAAAACAGGAAGGGAAACAACCAAAGTGCCTGGTAAACAACATGGCTGGATTCAGCCAAAATCCAGCTGAAAAATGAGGAAATGGGATTTCAAGTACATAAAGTTCTAGAATTTATGTAACAGTTTCGGGGGAAGACAACAAAGATTTTCTGGAGTGTTTTACAAACGTGCTTCTGGAGTTTTCTGGTCATCTAAGAGTGCTGTAGATGGCTGGGTTTCTAGTCAAACACCCAGGAAAGAGACAGCGGTGTCTCTTTCCTCCACTAATTCAGCTGCTGTTGCATCCATCTTGGCTCTTGAGAAGTCATTGATGGCCAGCCCATCAACAATCTTCCAGGTCTTGTCCTGAAGAAAAAAAGAGAATTGTTGCAATGGTGGCTAAAAAGCCTACTTTCCTAGTATGATGAACGGATGTGAATATGAATTTGATCTCAGGATTCGGAGTGGAGATTAAAGAATAGATTTCAGGCATAGATTTTAGTAAAGTTTCAGGACAAACCTTGATTGAAACAGGGAATGAGTAAATTAGGTCCTCAGGTACTCCATAAGAGTTTCCACTAGAATAGACACCCATAGAGATGAACTCGCCCTATAAAACAAACACAAAAACAGTTCAGAACAACTGGCCTCCCTATAAAAATGTATAGCATAGTCCAAATAAAAGTTGTTTTGTGTGCAATATCACACAATAAGCAGAGAACACATTTCAGTCTGACACCATCATATTATGCAATCATCATATTGAAGATGAAATTACTTATAGACAATTAAATACTTAATGTAACCCCTATTGTTTTTGTGTGGGAGTAGAAAAAAGACTAATGAGCATATATTATTATTACATAGTCCTTGTACATTTCCATTTCATATTGCTTGGCTTTTTAGCTCCATAGAGCGGAATCATGTGTCTTCAGGACATTTCAATAGGCTGACTTTTTTAACAGAAGTTTAGGTCTTGTTTTTCCCCTTTTGTATTCCCTGTTTATTAGGCTGACTTTGAGCCTTCTTTTGTCCAAAATTGCTGGTAAACATGATTTTAGAGTAGAAATCATAAGAGAGATTACTTCATAGATGTAATAAAACACCTACAGCAGTAATTCTCAACTAAGGGGCCAGGGCCCTACAAAAAAAAAGAAAAAAAAAAGTTGACCTCAGTAGTGCCTGTCCAGATGTCTCTCATGTGGTCACAGATGGCCTTGGCGGCTGACATGGCACTGGAGAGCTTCCTGGCCTTAATGACTGCAGCACCACGCTGCTGCACTGTCTGTGAAACAGAGGAAGAGTGGAATAACAATAGAAAGATTCTCATCAGATCACTCCAATCAGTAGTCATGTGCAAACTGAGTGTTGCTACAATGGACCTACTTAAACTCCTATTACTAAATTCCATACACATGAATCCTGATAAACATACTGTAATATTCTTACTTACTCAGTAAAGTAAGTATGGAAATAGTCCAACAGTGACCTCTACAGAAGGAGGAAGTCATAGCAGACAACACTTACAGAAATGAATTCTCCCTTCAGCCAGGCATCGTCCTTCACTGCATCGAAGGCAGCCACGTCCTTCCCCTGCACAATCACCTTGCAGTGGTGGACGTCAGGGTACTGCGTAGAGGAATGATTTCCCCAGATGATCACATTCTTCACACCGTTTGC
Source organism: Chanodichthys erythropterus (assembly GCF_024489055.1). Taxonomy (NCBI): domain Eukaryota; kingdom Metazoa; phylum Chordata; class Actinopteri; order Cypriniformes; family Xenocyprididae; genus Chanodichthys; species Chanodichthys erythropterus. Next base: position 21,282,970 of record NC_090238.1, on the reverse strand, counting down.
TGAAATGCCGCAACGCATTGCCACCTAGAGGACATATTGTGTAGTAAAACTTGGGCATAAATTGAACCATTTCACCTCTTTTGAATTGTGCTTCATTACTGTGGACCATCAAGGGGGTGTTTTACCTGAGAGCAAGCCCTGTTGTGATCCAGGCGTGTCAGACAGGAGAAATTCTCTTTGGGGATGGACGGGGCAGATTTGGCTGCAATCAGACAGTTAGTGTTGGCTGGGTTACCAACAACTAGAACCTGTATATTAAAACATAAGGGTCAAAATACTGCCTTCATATTTGCTGAACCTTAATTGTGCCAACTGGGCAAGCTCTTAATTAGGTCACGGTCATCGGCCTGTTATTTACCTTGACTGTTTTCTTTGCATACTTGTCTAGTGCTTCCCCCTGAGACTTAAAGATGGCAACGTTGGCCTTCAGTAGGTCCTTTCTCTCCATGCCCTCTCTCCTTGGCATGGAGCCCACCAGGATGGCAGCATCCAAATCTTTGAATGCAACGTCCTCTTTATCGGTGGGGATGACCTCTGAAGCAAAAAGGGACAGACAGTAGTAATAGAGTAGATGGAGGGTACAAAAAAAAAACAACACGCAGGGAGTCAAGACATTCTTTTCAAAAACGTGAAAGACCTCAGTATTAAAAATGTAAAAAGAGTCAGCTTTTATTGTTGTAAAAAGGTTAATTTTATTTATTTGTATTATTATAACTTATTTCAGACTCTGATATAAACAGAAAAAAATGGTTTTGGTTAAATACTACTTATATACAATTGGCCTAATTCTTATTAACACAAAATAAAAAAATCTCCCATTTTCATTAAATGTGAATTTGTGAAATAATAATAATAATTATAATTATTTAAGTTATTTATTATAATTAAGTATTATTTACAATAAGTATAAATCATAGTAATAATTGTTGAACCGTCATGTATTTATTATATATATATATATATATATATATATAATATTTTTTTTTTTTTTTTTTTTTTTTTATAAAAAAGTTGGGTAAAGGTGATTGTTATGAATGTACCGTCAAAATGCAAAATATATTGTTTATATATACACATAAAGCCACTGAAATGTTTCATTTAAAAATGTGACCAATGGCATAATTTGGTTTCGCCCATCCAGGCTGGTTGTTTATTTTGTTCCATACACTTGACAGATCACATACTGTCAACCTTCCCATACCATCCTCTGATGGGAACCACTGCCTTTTCAGATAGGGATCATACATGCAGCCAATCAGATTGTTCGGCGCTCTTGTCATTTGTGCAGTGAAAACACAGGCCTTTAAGACTGCATGACTGGCACAAAGACTATAGAACGCAGGGCCTCATGACAGTCCATTCTGTGTGAGTGTACCTCTCAGAAGTGGGAGGGCACAGTCCTGCAGCTCCATAACAACACCCTCTAGCACAGGCAACATGGGAGTGATGTCCAACAGAACCAAAACGAGGGGCTGAAAGAGAGAGGGAAAGTGAATGTTAGTTGCATAACTGTCACAATATAGTTTTGACCTGCACCTATGTAATAATCTCATCAGATGTTGGCTGTCAAAGACATATATGGTGCTTATTCCTGGAATTAGTCAAACAGCACGCTGAATGATACAACATCCTTTAATTGGATGTGATGGGACATTGCATAAGCCAAATCCTGCCTTTACCTGATCTTTACCGAAGACATCTCCCTTTGCGATGCTGTATAGCAGAGAGTATGCGATCTGCCCTGCAGCGCCAGTCACCAGGACTCTGATAGGCTCAGCCTACAGCAAAACAAGAGAGACAGAATTATAAACAATAGATGTATGGTAGCATAGAAAATGACAGTGATATTAATCAACCACTCAGGACAGAGAAGCTCAGGAGGCTCACATATAAATAGTCCTGGCAAACTCTGACATAATGACGTGCTGTGTGGGATATTTTTAAACTGGGAGACATTTATACATTTCCTCAATGAACTCACTTTCACAGTTTGACAATTCTACAGAAACTTTCATTTGTTGCAATGAATGTATCTGTATTATATTCAGAATCACTAACCCACGACTTGTGCAGAGAATCTAGGGTTAATACACCTCAAAATGCATTTAACTGTTTGATATAAGGAATAATCACATGCAAACAAAAGTGTTTGACTGTTATATTCTAACAAGTGTAATCAACATTATCCAAGTCTTCCGATCAGTACATTATCTAGTCGATAACTGCAAAAGTTTAGGTTCAGCTATAATTCTCAAAGTAAAACTTTGAAGTCTTTCGTCACTTTCCGCTAACATGATCATATATTGTCAGTAAACTGCACAATTTCATATAAATGTAAGTTGGAATGTTATTTTTTTCTCACCATTTTTAGCTGGTTTAGAATGACAGCGGCTCTCCTACTAGTCCAGTGACTGCGGAGGTCACCCCTATTTCTATCACGAGGCAACAGTTGTCGCTGCACCTGCGTTTCAGGTGTCTTCTGGGGAATGTAGTTTTATGTGGCCGTACAGCCGTTCATTTTGTTGAAATAAAGACTACAGTTCCTATAAGAAACTTACAGGAACGGACCCCTTTTGCATTGAGTCGGACGTACGACTTATCAGAGAGAATCGGTTCTTTCAAACAGTTCGTTTCAAAAACTGTAGTTTGTTTGCAGTTTCATTACTCAGGTCATAAATAGTCCTTTTAACTTAAACATATTTACATTTACAATAACCAGTGATAAAACTTATTCAAATAAATACTATCTATCATATTTTCAGGATGTTGTATATATAGCATTTCTGCTAATTGATTAATATTAAAGTTGACAAAGTTCAAAGAATCACATTTTCAGCTGCTCGGACCAATTTAGTTCGATTCATGAACAAATCGTTGACTGATACATTGAAAAAGATCCGACTCTCAAGAACAATTTGCTGGGGCATAACTGGTAGTAAGATTATTGTATGTAATAAAACATAATTTACTCATAAAATAACATAATAAAGCAGTTTATGCGAAATGAAGGCGCTAATGGTTTAAGGTTTCGTAGTTTAAATATATATGTAAGTGTAATTGGGCAATAAAGAAGTAATGTAAAATAACCAAAACATTCCTAAAAAAAAAAAAAAAAAAAAAAAAAAACTAAATATGTAAAGAATTGGTCGGGTTTGTGAACTCATATAAATGGTACTACGGATATCAATTCATTTTGACTACAGGAACAACCCGGAAGATATTCAAGTTTACCGTAATGTTTGGAAAACAACGCGGGGGAAAAGTAAACAGTGATGGAGAGTTAAGTTGCGTCCGTTGCTTAGACACTCCTGAAATCATGAACATGTGATACTTGAACGTAAAATATCGTGTGAAAATGTTTAAAAGTTACACAACTGAAGGAGACCGCGTTTAACGGCAACAATAAAATTTTTGCCAGCATTTCCTCCTGAAGGTACGTTATTCATTTGCTGTCGTCTGGCAACAAAACCACAGCAACTGCTGCATCAGTTCAGTCAAGTTGAGATCAACAGATTATTTGGGAACTAATCGGTAAGTCCAGGAATGAGTCAGAGCAACCTGTCAACTGAAGTATTTAAAGTGCATGTGTGAATGTGAATGTGTATATTAAATGATTGTGGAAGGTGTTGTATAGTGCAAAACAATGGGTGTGTAACGTTAGTAACTTTTTTTCTTTTTCGTATCACCTGAAAAACCGAAAACATTTGCAGCAGTCAGATATTTGAGTATTATTTAGGTTCAGCTGACCAGTCAAGGTTCACTGCTATCGGCTTGCACTGACTTCTGTGCTGGTGGGTTTGTTGAGAGTGTGGAAAATATTATTAGTGGACATTTGGTTTGCGTAATTTATAAATTAGGCTACAGAGTATTATTACTCGTAATCTATGTAACCGATAAATCCTACCAGTATTTTAATATCTGATAGTTTGAGAATGTGACAAAGGCAGTGACATAAACATGACATCAAAGGAATGTCAGAAACTATCAAAATTAGGTTGTATCTTATATCCCCATTTACAATTTTATGGAAATGACTCAAACCTGTTTTGGGATGCAGGAGTTAGTTATTAAACCATATTTTCCCATTCTGAAAAATATTTTCAGTTAGTAAAGAGAATTGTCAGATAGTTTATTATAGTAATTAACTCTTGTACTAACAAAGTCATTTTTACTACTATCTTTGTTCTGTCTGAAAATACAAATGCTTTATATAATGTAAATTTTATGGATGATATTGACCTTTTTTTGCCATGTAAATAGCCATGATGCTAACATGGCGTAAAAACTTAATAAACAAACAAACAAACAAACTATCTGAAAATACAGCCGAGAGCAGCCATGTCATCACACATGATAGATGTCCTTCGCTCCCTCTTATATTGAGAGGGTGATATAGGGCCTCTGTATCATTTCAGTGCTGTAAGGACCCATGCTCTGGGTGAGATAGATGATCTCCTTGCTGCATTTTACATGAACTAATTACAGGCTCATTACAAACTGCCTGACAAAGGAGCACAGGATAATGTTGCTTCTTCTTTATGTGACGTCCACACACAGAAAAACACCAAACACTCTTCTCCAAAACAGTTTATGAGTGATTTTGAATCCTTTTAAACAGTTGCTGTTGGATCAGTCGATGTAGTTTTATGAACTTAATTATATTTGGAATATTCAGAATATTTTATACAAGACGTTTTTGAAAATATCTGAGCCTGCCTACCTTCTTGTCTTTCTTTCTCTCTCCCTCAGGCTTTTTCATTCACACTATGTTTTGTGAGACTGTTGTTTGTAACACCTTCAGTTTTCTGTAAAAGTGTCAAGTGTGTCACGCTTATACAATACTATATAATGCATATTTTTATATTAAAATAAATACTACAGTAAGAAAGTTTAATTTAACTACTTAAATTTTGAATTATGCTAATTGGAAAAAGATACTGTATTGGTGCTTAATAAAATGTAATAATTAGTTAATATTTATTAATAATTAAACAATATTATTAATTGATTTTAGACTATACAATTTATATAAATAATTCAATACTTTATAATAGGCTGACAGTATTTAAAGATGGATTTATCTTCTGTGTTCAAGACTGTTCTGTGAAATCATATTTTTTTGTAATGCATGAGTTTTGGGCTCTTTTTATTTTATTTTTTTTTTTATACAAACTATTGTAACATCCAGCTATCTGTGTATCAGATCACTTTTAACCTTTAAATCACATAACCGCTTTGTTCCTAACCATGACAGGATTGTCACACTAGCAAATACAGTTTTGAAATATTTTAGTGGTGCAGTATCAGATTGCACTCGGTGAAGACTGAAATTCTAGAATAATCCAGGCCTGCTTCAACAAGCCCTCTTTTTAAGACCTTAATCTGTTCTTGACGTTAGTCAACTCTCTCCATGTCAAACGATTGAAAATGAAATTGAAATCAGTCAAATGAAATCATTAATAACTGATGAAGCGAAATTTATGTCTGGTCGACTGCACCACACATTTTTATTTGTATGAAGCACTAATTATTATCAAGCATTTGTGAGATGCTCTTTTTATTCATTTTTCAATCTGTAAGATTTACTGAGCTGAAAGTTTTTCAGTACTCTTAGTTGAAATAAATAATACGTTGACTGATTTCAGGCTGATATCTCAGCTGTCATGTTTCAGATGCTGTCCCTGATTCAGTGCACCTCTATCAACTCACGCTCTAGCGACTTTAGCTGGTTTCTGGCATTTGTTGTTGTTGTTTTTTTAACTGCGCTGTTTTTCACAGATTTTGTGGACCTGCATTGTTCGTGTCATGTCAGTGGGCATGTTTGTTATTGTGTCTAATGCTCACATTGTACCTGGTGGTATGAACAGGATATTCATGGTCTGTGCATAAAGGGAAAATCAAAACAATACCTGGTATCCAAGAACATCTGCACTCTTTGACCTCATCAAACTATAACTAAAAAGAGGTGCACTGTGGGACGTGTTATCACTTTGGTGCCTGAGTGAGCTATGAGAAAGGTGAAAGAGGAAAGATATTGTGGGTTTAGGTGCAGAGAGTGTGAAAATGAAGAGTTTTTGACCTCTTAAACTCTTTCTTAATATGACCTGAGGTCAGACCATCTACATAACTTTTTGAACAGTGAAGTAAGAAATATCTGATTGTTTTTGAAGCAGTACGTGTTTATATATAATATTCATACCTGAGTCAGAAATTAGCTGAATATATAAAATGTATAAAAGTAAGACTTCTTCCTGAAAGAAATGTATACTTTTATTCAGAAAGGCTTTAAATAGATCAATTTCAAATAAAGGCTGATCTTTTCTATTCATCAAAGAAACCTGAAAAGTATCACTGTTTCCACACAAATAAAAGCAGCACAACTGTTTTCAACATTGATAATAATAAAAAACATATTTCTTGAGCAGATATCCACATATTAGAATGATTTTAGAAGGATCATGTCACACTGAAGACTGGAGTAATGATGCTGAAAATTCAGCTTTGTCATTACAGGAATAAATTACATTTTAAAATAGATTCCAACAGAAAATGCTTATTTTAAATTATAATAATATTTCACAATATTGCTGTTTGGACTATATTATATGCAGCCTTGGTGAACATAAGAGACTTCTTTAAAAAACAAATATTGATCTCAAACATTTAGTGTACATAAAAGATGAAAGAACATTTTTTGGCCACACGTTTTCAATATCTGGGGCTTTTTTTTTTTCTTTTTTTTTTTTTCAATTTCAGTGGCATTTTTACCCCATACAGTTGATTTCAGCGAGGTCATAACATGTCATTTTATTGTATGGTGGTATAATTCCTCTTTAGACATGGGTTCTTTTGTTTGTTTGTCTTTTTAACTGAAACCATTGGTATTCACCCATGGTAGAAATGACAGAATTGGCACCATAGCACTATAAAAGTGCCAAGTATTATGTGTACATGGACGTTTTATAATCCATGTTGACTGGATTAAGATTCACATACCCTTATTTTGTGAGTCTAAATATTTTTTTATTCCCTCTATATCACAATGAACTGCTTTATTCAAAGGCAGTTGTATCTGTTGGTGATCTGGGACTGTCTGCCGGTGACTCACCAAAACCCCTAACCAGACAACTGTTATCTCTCTTCCATTATCTGTTAGCAAAAACCATCTTGATAATTGTGCTGTCTCTCAGTGGGGTTACGTGAGAACTCTGATGTCCATCGCTGAACTTATTTCTTAGCATAATCTTCGATTATTTTTCTAATGCCCGAAGTTTGAACTGCAGTTCTGCTTTATGAACAACAGGTGTCAGTGTAGCACTAGTTTTGTTGTGTAATTCTTATAACAAACATAAATGCAACCAAATAATAAAAAAGATCACCTAAAAGAGTTTAAACCTTTATGTCCCACAAATCACTGAATTGTTCTATTTTAATTGTGCTCATTTGGATTTTAAAACTCTTTTTAAAATCACTACATTTAGTTCCAGCCCCTTGAAACCTGACTGGAAGTAATTGAGCGAGTGTTTAGTTTCTCCTCCTTTAGGGGTTTTAAGACAGCCACATTTCAAGTTGTCACATTGTTTCACAAATGTACAGCTGGGTTCTCCTGGCTCGTGATCATTCTAAGTGCTCTTTGATTTAGCTTCAAACAACAAAGCCCTCAGGAGTATTTACTCGTGAATGCTTTTTCAACCCCAGACTTCCCCATGCCTGTCAACTACACACTCCTTCAGCCTCAAACTTTCCCATGCCTGGCAGCCACACACACACACACACACACACACACACACACACACACACACACACACACACACACACACACACACACACACACAACCACACACAACCACACACAACCACACACAACCACACACTCACTCACTCTGATCAAAGTGAAAGCACACACTTCACCTGCTTATAAAGCAGTCCCGCCCTCCATCTGTCAATCACCCTGTCTTTCCTCTTCTGTGTCTGGTAAACATGCCATGAAATCCGTTTTGAAATCAAAGGGCCGAGATATTGGCATCAACTTGACAGACCGTATAAATTGCCTTTTCCTTAGCATAAAGGTACATATATTTTTTACACAAAAATGAGACAAAATAAAGAGATAAAGTATGATAAAAATAATTTCAAAATGTTATATATGAAATGTTGTTATATTAATTGTTATTTGTGTATGTGTGTATATCGGTACGTTAAATAACATGCCTTATATCGGTTTTGCCCTAGAATACAATATCATTAACTTATAATGGTGTTGTACTGGCAGTAGTCTAAATGAATCTCCTAGATTGTAGTTCTCTCTGTGTGACAGTGGAGTGTGCTGACGGGCCACTCATAACCATAACCCACTTTAACATTGCTTTGAGTTTGTTCTCTGGCTGGTCTTTTTTGTTATTTTGTTGCTTGCTTCAACAATGCTCTTCTTAGAGTCCTACACATCCACTGCACTCATCTAAAGGAGTGAATCATTGCTTTGGGAATCAAAGGCTGGTGCTGTTCAAGTCAGCCTTTGTGTTCGATTGTAGCTGTCCAGCAATCAAAACATGTTGCATTAATTCAAATCCCTTAAACTGGACAGGCAGTCCTGGCCTTCACACTCTCTTGCACAATGGTGAGAAATGGAGAAACAGAGAGGCAGTGAGCATCCTGGACCAGGTCCTGAGTTTGAGGTTTGTTTTTTGTTTGTGTCTCTTTCAGTTAGTGTAGGGATTAGGCCTGTAGTCGCTGTGCCCTAAGTTTCCATACAGATGTTAGCTGGGATAGTGTTGTCATGCCAACTACAGCCTTCTGTCTGGATGACGGGGTAGTCATGTCCTCCAAAAAAAAGCTTGCTCGCATGTACTGTATGCAGGTGTGTGAATGGTTTGAGGAGGGTCCAGTGCCATTTGTCTGATAAAAAAAAGCTAAAAACGGTTCAGACTCGGATCTGTGTTTGTGTCATGTTCTCCATTTTTCAGTGCTAAAAATGTAGTTTTCACCAGTGTTGGGGAAAATACTTTTAAAAGTAATGCATTACAATATTGGATTACTCCCTAAAAAGGAACTAATTGCGTTATTTAGTTACTTTTTACAAGGCTCGAAATTGCGACCATTTTGGGTCTCATATGCTCCCTAAATTTAAAGGGTTCACTTAAAAATGAAATAATGTCATTTATTACTCACCCTCATGTTGTTCCACATCCGTAAGACCTTCGTTCATCTTTGGAACACAAATTAAGATATTGTTAAGGAAATCCGATGGTTCAGTGAGGCCTACATTGCCAGGAATGTTACTGCACCTCTCAAGATCCATAAAGGTACTAAAAACATATTTGAAAAAGTTAATGTGAGTTCAGTGGTTCTATCTTAATATTATAAAGCAACAAGAATACTTTTTGTGCACCAAAAAAACAAAATTACGACTTTTCAACAATATCTATATGGGCCGAGTTCAAAACAATGCTTCAGAGCTTTACGAATCGGAGCATCAAAGTCATGATGTGATTTCAGCAGTTTAGCCGTTTGATAGGAGATCCAAATCACTAATTCGAAACAAAAGATTCAGAAAGCTCAGAAGCTTCATGAAGCAGTGTTTTGAAATCGGCCCATATGTTATTTTGTTTTTTTTGCTGCACAAAAAGTATTATCGCTTTATAATATAAAGATAGAACCACTGAACCCTTTAATGTGTGCGACCTCAAAATATATTTGGGAGCATGTGTGCGAGTGCAAACAGTTGTTGAGGTGCGACCTGTTTTCATTTCTCTACAAAACGTTGGTTAATTACTGCACAGTATGAGCCTGCTGTGAGCTGATACAGTAACCGGAAATGCAAATTCACACCTGTACAGTAGAGGTTTGGTTAATAAATTGAGATTAAATACATAAAGTATATTTGTGTAATTTAATATTAATTATTACAGGATTGCAGAAAATTCTTCATTTCATTTTGAGGAATACTGAATGTTTTCGTGCAAGTGAGATGAGTAAATGCATGTTCACATTTAGTCTAGAACTACAATAACCATTAAAGCTGCAAGCAGCAATGAAAGGGCCCTCACACCCAGGCTCACCACCACTCGTTGGCATCAGAAAAACAGTAAACAGTGGGTGACATGCATGTAAGCGAGGAAAATACAGGAGAATTATGACAGTCATTTCAAAGTGCCACACTTCCTGTTGCCAACAGGTGGCGCTGTGACTGTAACTGAATATTGGCATGTAGATGTCTTCAGGTCAGGACTCTAATAAAATATGAAGTTTGGGGCAGATCGGACATTGTATGCCCGAGTTACAGCAACTTCCTGTTTCATGGCGAAACATCGAACTTTGTCAGGCTGCCAGGGACACGGCCTTCAGCGAAAACTCTAGATTTTCAAAATATATCATCGCAAAGGCCATTAGATTAGACTGACCAAATATGATGTTGATCTGATTAAAGCTCTTGGAGGAGTTTGTTAAAGTACAATGTATGGAAATGGCAAGAACTGCTAAAATTTTGCAGAGAAAATTCAAAATATCTCACTTCCTGTTGGTTTTACAGATTTTTCACCCAGGGGCTTTTTTGTAGGTATTGGGCTGTTACATTTGTGCACCGAATGTCATAAATATATGTGTAACGTAACGCGAAGGGCGCTTAATTGAAATTTTGTAGGTGGTGCTATCGAGCCATTTTGCCACGCCTAATTCTGAAACCCATATCAGACGTAAATTTTCACCACTTCTGAGGCGTGTGCAGTTTCAAATGCGATTAATCTTGGAGAAGAAGAATAATTGACTGAGCAATTACAATAGGCTTCTCACACCATCGGTGCTGAGGCCCTAATTATGTTTACACAGCCCACACAACACCTCTGCACTTTTATTTCTCTTAACATTGGGACAGGAGAGCTGTCAGTCAATAAATGTGGAAAAGTAACTTGCTTTACTTATTTGAAAAAGTAACTTGGATATTTTGATGTAAATTGAAAAAGTAATGCGTTACTTTACTAGTTACTTGAAAACTCAAGTAATGTGTTACCCCCAACACTGGTCATCACAGTATATTACTGATTTTACAGTTTTGACATCTTTTTATATGTAGTACTGTGTGTGTTTTTATAGACTGTGTCTGGCTGTATGGGAATTGAAAGGTCTAAGGCAAGCTACACCACAATAGTCATGACATTTTCAGCAAGCCACAAATATAATGTGTATAAAATGTGTCCAAAAGAATATTCTATTTTTAACTGAAATTCTTAAACAGTATAGTGTATATTTCTATTTTCGATATTTCTAGCTAGCCTCTGTTTTGTTTGACAACACTTCGAACATCAACAGGAAGTTTCTCCACCCAGGATCGCTTAGAGCACCTTTTAATTAATTTATTTATTTTAAAGTGTCACTTACCATACAAAGAAATTTACCTCATTTTAAGGATATTCAGGCCCTGTTTACACTAGTACGTTTTCGTTTTAAAACGCATAACATTTTCTACGGTGTCATTTACACTATTCCAGTGTTTTTGACCCTTGAAAATGGAGACTTTTGAAAACGCTGCAAAGCCTGTTTTAGTTTGAAAACGTTGGGTTGCATTTCAGTCTAACCGGAGCAAAACGGCAAAGGAGGCCCCCTTTGCACTAGTAAAAAAGCGATCCTCATCTACACTGGCGTTTCCATATTATTTCAGAAATTATCTCTGTCTACACTATACGACCAAAATGCATATCACATGACCGTTCATGCACACTGGGCATGTGCGTACAAGAGTAAACAGTTGCCTCTTGTGCATGTGGCAGAGTTTAACTGCAGAATGGCTGTTAAAAATGGCAACACAGCCAGCAAAGGGTCAAAAACGCCAGATTAGTATAAACAACAGGCATAACCGTAGCAAAAGTTATGCATTTTAAAACGAAAACGCACTAGTGTAAATGAGGCTGGAGACTTTTGAAAACGATGGCATGGCTGCCCACGTTCACTCTGCATATCCTTGATTACCATGTAAACAATAACATGGAGACTGAACTGCAGTCTTAGCTGGCTTTGTTGTAATTTTTAGCAGCCATTCTGCAGTTAAACTCTGAATTTTTTAATACTGCAGCTACCTGCATGCACAAGAGGCAACGGTGCACGCTTCTATGTGCATTCTACGCGTTTTCGGTCATGTAGTGTAGACTGAGATTGTTTCTGAAACACTATGGAAAAAACAGTGTAGACGAGGATCGTTTCCATTTTAAAATGCTGTTTTAAAAACGAAAACGCACTAGTGTAAACGGGGCCTTAGTTATTTTTACTGAGAATCAAGACAAACATATAAGAATACAATTTTTTTGTAGTCAATAATTTTCCTGGGAACAAATGGTGATGTGGTAATAATGCTGTTCTTTGGGCACACTTGTCTCAGGAGCATTTTAGGCTGTCAAAATGCTGTAACACTGCAGAGGCTTAACACATTCTCAAGTAAGACTCAGCCCACGTCACTCGCACTGGCTCTTAGTCACACAACTGATAGGTAAGGACCACCTCATTTAGTTCATCAGGGGAGGGTGATGTCTGAAATACGAGATCTCTCACAACCATATTTAATACTTTAACTGCTGCAAAATACTCTCTGAGCTCTAGTCCCGGCCCCACGGGCCCGTTTGGGAAAGCTGATATAGGATCTGACAAGCCAGGGCTTGACACAGCAATGCACTTCCCTGCTATTGTGTCCACTGACCTGGGGCCAGCCGCCTATATTTGAGGATTTTTCCCCTATAAAGATGAAGAGGGGAAACATGTGTATGTGTTGACTATCATCAGTCAAATACAACATCTAGGAGCCATGGATAGAATAGCAGGGAGTGTGTATGCTGGGTTTAATATCAACTGGGCATCCCGTTAAAGTCGAAGCCATTGTGTTTGTAGAGGGGCACTTGGGTGGGTGTTTAGTGTACGCATGGCTGATCACTCTGGTTGTTTGTCAGATGGAGCTCCACCCGTTGTCAGAGAATTCCCAGTCCAATCCAGCATTCCTTTTCCACCTGCTCTCTCTGTTCCTTCTCACCCGCTCACAGACTCGCATGATGATGCTCAAACTTAAAAGTCAAGGGTCACAAAGGAAAATCCGACCTTTATTTTAAATTGAAAATAACTTTGTGTCTCGTCTCTGTCAGCGGTGAAGGCTTTAGGGGTCGGAGAGAGGGCAAGACTTATCCAGACTGCCAAAAACACCTGGAGAAAAAGATAACATTTCATTACAAGTAATACTTCAGTTGTCAGTGTAGTCTGTGCAAATTGTGAGTAATTTTTGAGTTTTTTTTTTTTTTTTACGAATCTCAACCAGCCTGATACAGCAACATTGGCTTCACCAATACAGGAAAAGTTTAGAAATCCTGTTTAAAAATAATCATACATTTTTCAATAATCTTTGGAGCCAGAGCCATAATTAAATTATATTATATTATATTATATTATATTATATTATATTATATTATATTATATTATATTATATTATATTATATTATATTATATTATATTATATTATATTATATTATATTATATTATATTATATTATAATATGCCAGCTCAGTATTGGCTGACGCTGTACACGTGAGCAGCAGGAGTGATGCTGATGCAGGAGCCGGCCAATAATGAGCCGGTGTTCGGACATAAACACGGAAGCACTGCAGTTCGTTCACTGCGTCAAGAGTGAGAGTATGAGGAGAAGAGAAGAAATTGTTGAATAAATTTGTTATTTTTATTTTGGCGCAAAAGAAGTATTCTTGTCGCTTCATAACATTAAGGTTGAACCACTGTAGTCACATGGACTATTTTAACAATGTCTTTACTACATTTCTGGAACTCAAAAGGTACAATGACGTTGTTTCCTATGTGTGCTTAAGAAACCCTCGGATTTCATCAAAAATATCTTAATTTGTGTTCCAAAGATGAACGAAGGTCTCTTCAGGGTTGGGGATGACATGAGGGTGAGAACTTAATGACAGAAATTTCATTTTTGGGTGAACTAACCCTTTAGATAGTGTTTTTTTTTTTTTTTTTTTTTTTGGTAAAACATTCAAATAAGCTTTGTTTAATTTACAATTTCGAAACATCAATTTTTCTTTTTTTTTAACATTGTTCCATAAGATCTCTGGGGATGTGATTTTTGTCCTCTGTGTGGTCTGATGTAGAAATAACTCTGAAAGGTCTAAACGGGGTCGATAGCTCTGGATGTCACCCTGAAGAAAAGAAGAGAGTGAGCGAAAGAGAGCAAGAGGAAGGGCAGGCATGTGCTGTGTAGCGGCCACCATGTCAACGTTTGCCTTTCTGGACTGACAGGTTGTCATTTTTTTGTGACAGCATCCTGCAGACTATCCGTAATGAGCTGCTGTGAAGTCCGGAACATTCTCCTGACCTTTCAGCTGCTCGCGACGTTCCGAGGTCTTCTCCTTCTATGCATCCTTGTCAAAGGGCCAAACCGCAAAACGTCAGGGGATGAACGCTGGCAGGGACATTAAAGAAAGTAAATCCAACAACAAAAACAAAGACACGGACACACTGACACCTGTCTCACTCGCATCTGTCTCACCAACAACTAAACTGGACACTGATAGACAGACTCCTAGAGCTGCTCCCCCGTCGTTTAGCGGCTCCTTGCAGTTTTGGTCTTTGTTGATGTTGACGTTTACTCACCTTTGGTCACCAGAATTTATTTCACAAACAAACTCTGGCCTGTGTTTGAAAGTCACAGAAAAATACCCCAGAGTATGCAGACAAAAAAAGATCCCCGCCATTTCTTAAATGACAAGAAATTCCTCGGCTCAGAGAAGTGTGACCCAGCCTCGCGCCCCCACTGTTTGGCTTTCTGCTCCAGGTCTCTGGGTAAACACCTGCTTAAAAGGCATTGCTCCTTTTTTCTCTCTTCTGTTCTTTTCGTGGCCCTCTTTCTCCTGATCATTTTGCTCTAATGACGTTTACAGATGTACTTAGACCTCCTTGTGAGTGTTTTAGACTCAGGTTATTACCACCCATGTTTACGGCTATGCTAACAAGAATCGCATTACGCCCAGCCTGTCGGGATAGAAAACTTCAAACCAAAGCTCACTCAAAGCTGTCTTTATCCAAGTGTTTAGTAAGACAGCCTTCCTGGACGTTCGACTTTAAATTCCCATACCTGCAGTCATAGAAGGTTGTGGGTATTAAATTTAGGACTGCAAAAAAAACTGACGCGATTGCGATATTTTGTCTTTCTGCAATATATATTGTGATATGAAGATGACTTGATCTGTTTGGAAAGAATGAATCATTCTAGAAGGATTGAGGTGAATTTGTAAGGGAGTGAATCTGCATAGAAAACAATAAACAAATTACAAGCATTAGATAAATACAATAGAACAGATACAAATGAAATAAATAGTGCTGTATTTTTTTCAGGTAAGTCTAACAGTATTCAGGTACAGAAATTGAATAATCAAATGTAAAATAACACTGCAGTTTTCACTGTATAATTTAAATCAAATTAATCTTTGTTAAAGCCACAAAAGTGATTTTCTCGTTGTATTTGTTATGAAACTGCTCAGAGACGTGAAGTTTGAGGATCCAAACGCAGTTTATTGAAAGGGTAATCCACAGTCGAAGTCTAAAAACAGGCAAAGGTCAAAATACTGGGTAAACATTCCAAACAGGCACAGGAACACAGGCAAACGTGCAGAAAGTCAAAGCCACGAACATAAGAAACAAAAGACAGCGTGCTCAGAAATGCATTGTAGACACATACAAGACTTTGCAATGAATTTCGGAGTGAACAGGGTTTATATAAGCTGGGTTAAACAAGGTAATGAGAAGCAGCTGTAGACAATCAGGGATGATGAGACCTGGCAATGAGTTATGGGTAATGTAGTCCTTGATAAAATGACAGTCTGGGGTGGAGTGCCTTCTGATGGCTATCAAGGGCACTCCAGCTGGTTATCCTGACATTATTTTGTTGTTTGATTGACATAAATGACACCGACTACAGTGGGTGTATTAGGCTGTTGTCACTTTAAGATGTAATGCACGGATCCAATACAGTGATACGCATCCATTTTCTTTCTCAATTGTTTACGTTCACGTGTGGCATACAGTGCACAGCATAAATGAGTACACCCCTTCTGAAACTTCTGAAAGTCAGCAATTACTCAATTACTTAGAAGATATGTTAGGGTTCTTTAGAGATATAATGTTCCAGCAAGTCTGCTTAATCAATTACCAAAGAAGCATGTCATAATTATTCAGGAAAATAAGATTTTCTTATCATGGTGATAAAATTTTGTGTAGCAAAAATGAGTACACCCTCCTAAATGTTACTAAATAAAAGGAAATAAAAATTTTCTGGTGTAAGTTTAAGGCAATATTTGATCAACAGCTAAGTGTGTTGAATCAAAACATTTAAAGAGAAGTAATTTCTTGACAGTTAAAAGTGTTATATAGCCCACTGAATCATTCTCAGACTTCATGATGACAACAATGGAACCACTTGGGAGAGAACTGTCAGGAGACTTATTTCTTAGCACAAAAGAGGACAGTGGTACAAGAGGATTACCAAATCATTGTTTTAAGTGTGAAAATATAGCAATTCAAAAACAATGGACTTGTGACAAGGCCCCTGAAATAATCAGGCCTTCATTTTAAGCTTTCATTCAGTGATGAGGGATTTTTTTGCTAGACAAAGAGCAGGAGAAATACCAAGCGAGTGTCTCAGAGCCAGCAAAAGCTATTAAAAAAAAGACTGACTATTTATCTCACAGAGTAAGATGCCGCCTGCAAAAATGACATGCATGGTTGTTGTTCTCACTGGAACTACCTGCCAAAGCACAATAAAGTCAGTTAGCCATTTCCAAAGCCCATATTTACAAAATGTAGATTCTGGGAATCAATACTCTGGTATCATGAGACCAAATCAATCATTTTGGATCTAACAGCATCCAAAATGTTACGGTGTTGCTAGAGGAGGAGTACAGTGAGAAGTGCCTGGTTCCCACAGTAAAGTTCAGTGGTAGTAAAGCTCTTATATAGGGATGTTTGAGTGCTGAAGCTGTGAGGGAGTTGTGCTTTATCAATGCTGTCATGAATCCCCACACCACTGTGTAATTTAATACACAAACTTGAAACAGAAGATGTTACCCTTTCCTCATTCCCTGCGTTGTTGGGCATTTTTCCAACATGACAATGAGGATATGCATTCTCCCAGGGTGAAAAACCTTCTGTGGACATGTATTGCTCTCAATCTTAACACTCTTGAGCACCTGTGGGGGATTCTGTAGAGACAAGCTGAGCAACACTCACCATTTAAGATCAGGGCATTTAAGGAGCTCATCATCCAGGAGTTAAACAGGACAGATGTGACAATTTGTCATGAACTTGTACACTCCGTGCCAAGAAGGGTCAGAGCAGTATATTCAAAACTATGGAGGGCGTACTAAGTACTATAATATTATACATTTGTTGAATTAAATCTAGGGTGTACTCATTTCTGCAATCCTTAATTTAAACAAAATTGGCTAATTTACTTATTTTATGACTATTAATGGCATATATTTCTCAGTTTTTATTATGTATATGTTTAATACATTTTAGTTTTGCCATCTTTCTATGAATTGTATTAGTGATCATAAAGAAAATACATCTTTTGTATTTGTTCAGAGGGGTGTACTCATTTATGCTGTGCACTGTATGTGACTGCTGGAGGGGGCATGAGGACTACAGATGTGGCCAGAGTAATAAAAAAAGACAGTGCTACAGGGAGACAGGAAAGACAGCTGATCGTCCTTGCAGTGCCGAAACCATGTGCAACCATTATGTCCCCTCAAACGTGTTTGAGAACTTGAAAATGCCTTTGTGGAAGAGTACATAACATCTCGCAGCAAGAACTGGCAAATCTGGCTCAGTCCATGATCATGAAATGCTACTTAAAAGCATCTGGTGCCACACCAGATACTGACTGCTACTTTTGATATTGACCCCTGCTCTGTTCAGGGACTCATTATTCCATTTCTGTTCATCAAATATCTGTGAAACTTGTTCATTTTATGTCTCAGTTGTTGAATCTTTTTATGTTCATACAAATATTTACACAATAAAATGATTGCTGGAAAAAAAGCAATTGAAAGTAAGAGGATGTTTCTTTTTTTTTAGTATAAATATATTTATATATTTATTTATATATTAAAGGGTTAGTTCACCCAAAAATGACATTTCTGTCATTAATTACTCACCCTCATGTCCTTCCACACCCATAAGACCTTCGTTCATCTTTGGAAAACAAATTAAGATATTTTTGATTAAATCTGAGGGTTTCTGAACCACACATAGGCAGCAACCTCATTGCACCTTTTGAGGTCGAGAAAGGTAGTAAAGACATTGTTAATGTCCATGTGAATGCAGTGGTTTAATCTTAATGTTATGAAGCGTCGAAAATACCCATGTGTGTGTGTTTACTCGGTCAGCTCTAAGAGAATACATGGCATAGAGTCAGAAACTATCTATCCAAACAAGCTGACACATGCTTTCTCACTCTTCCTTTCTCTCCTTTCCACTTCACAGTTCTCCTCCTCTAAATCCACCTCTTCTTTGAGAAAGGCTGGTAAATCCTTGCGTAGTCTCAATTAATGCTGCTAACTGGTTTGAGAGTGCTGGCAACTCCAGTACAAGTTTGTGCCGATCTTCTCTGCCTCAAACTCTCTTTTTTCCCCTCTGTCTGAACTTTTCAACTCTTGAACTCTCAATGGCCTCGCTCTCCTGCTCCCTAACAACAATTGGACTAGATTCTTCCTTTTCATCCGGTCTGGATCTCCTCGTTTTTCACACTTGTTCATTCCTTTCTCTTCTCATTTGACAGACAGACAGACCTGCCCCCCGGCCACGTCACTCACTCTGCCCAACTTCATTTACGGCCCTGATTGACACCTCTTACACACGCGCTCACACAGACATACTGTAGATGTCTTGTCACATGAATAGTATTAGCTTTACCTCATTTTGAGCTGCTTGCCTGTCAGTCGCTATTATTTGTCTGGTGAATGTGAATAGAGGCCTCTCTCAAAGACACTCAGGCTGTGTGTGTGTGCGCGCACCATGGCGCCACTCTGTCCTTGTGTCTCTTCAATGGCACCTTCATGTTATGTGATGTAGCCACATATTGTCTGTCACACTTGACTTGTCTCTCCCTTTATGAGGACCTGAGAAAGTGGAGGAAAGAAATAGATGAGTGGACTGATATGATAGTGTATAAATTGTATGAAGCTGTGGGATTTTAACTGCTGAAAGCAGAGAAATGGGAATATATAGACTAATTCAGATCTTTTATTTGCTTGCATATGGTTTTTCTGGCTGTGTTGCATTTTGAGCTAAGGTCAGTTAATGGAAATGTCTAAATTATCTCCGCTTAAAAGCCAGCTGGGTAATTCCTGTTATGCAGTACTTTGAAATGCAAATTTAAGCTTGTATTTCTATAGCAGAATTTCAAAAATCTTGATCTCTGGTCAAGATCAAGTAATTTTGGCTATTTACATAATGGCAATGAGCCAGATGCATGATGCAAATTTCTGTAATTTTATTGGACAGGAAAGAATGTTTTGGAGTGAGACAGACAAACCAGCTAATACCACAAAACATCATAAAATACATTGCTCATTCTTTCTGACATTTTTTACCAAAAATGATGTCACTTTCTAGAGGAGGATGTCATTAAGGACTTTTTTAGGGATCTTATCAAAAAACAAAGCCAAATGGAAGGTGAAATTTTAAATTTAAACAATATTAAAGAAATATGTTCTGTTCTAATTGTTCTCTGATTACTGAAAATAAAAAATATTTTAATCATTTATAATTAATTGATGATTTTCCTTTTTGGATATTTGTGCAGCCTAGAAAATGGCAAAATCCGACCACACTAGTTGTGAAATGATTGAAAAATGAATGTTCAAAAGTTTGGGCTTAGATTTTTGTTTTAAAGAAATTAATATTTTACTTTTTGATCACACTGTTCTTTTGACCTTTTTATTACTTTATTTGAAAAAGTGTCATGGTTTCCACAAAAATATTAAGCACAACCTTTTTCAACATTGATAATAATAAGAAATGCTTCTTGATCATCAAGTCAGCATATTAGAATACTGAAGACTGGAGTAAGGATGCTGAAAATTCAGCTTTGCCATCACAGGAATGAATGGGACATACAAATGGACAGGAATGAAATTAAAGCTTTTTTTTTTTTTTTTTGAACATGGTAGCTGATTTTTTTTTTTTTTTTTTTTTGCCTAAGGTGGTCTATCAGTCCTTAACCAGCTTGTCCAAAAATATTTGTCCAACAGTCTTTGATCCCACCTGCTGATCAGCTTGTAACTGTAAGTGACCATCTAGAAACTATATACATCAAAAGCTGTTTTAGCTATATTTTCCTGCAGTGTTTATTTTTCTTTTGAATGTTATGATGGACTTTACTCCCACTTCTTTGCATTCTCTCTCCTCCTCCTCCTCTCTGTTTTTTGGGCTACTTATCACTCTTATGGAGATCACTTCCTCTCTCTCTCTCTCTCTCTCTACATCATCTTCTTTCTCCGCTGTCTTATCACCCTCCCCACAGCCCTCCTGGGCATCCTCCAGTATCCCATCATGCCCTTCTGTAATCTGTGACACCATTTTGTCAGCACATCTACTTGTATGTTTGACTTCCCTGTTCCCCTTTCCGTTTCTCTCTCCTAAAGTGTTTTCCATTGTTTTGTGTCTCTATAATGTTAATGCTGATGGCTGTGGCCAGACTGTGCCCTAGAGGACTCTGATAAGAGCTGCTGCCTTTTCTGTTTTCTTTTCGTTGTACTGTATTATATTTTCACTTCAGTAGCTTCAGGTTGAGATATAGAGGACAGAGAGAGAGGAAGAACAGAGGTGGTGATGCTGAAAGTCCACACACAAGAGGAAGTACTATGTATGTATGTATGATTTATGATCAATTTATGAGTGGTGAACATAACTTAGCGATACTTCAATGTTTTGTTCTACAACATAAATTACACATCATATAGACAACACAAATTTTGAAGCTGTTTTTTTTTTTTTTTTTAATGTGTGTTTCTGCTAAGTAACTAGATAAGTTTGGGGTGTGAGTGTTTGTAGTTTACGTTGTAGAACAAAATGTTAAAGTATCGTCAAAATATGTTTACCACAGACCTTATTTTACTTATTGAAAAACCCCATAGGAATATATCTCGAGAGAAAGAGATTGATTGATTGATTGATTGGTTGGTTGGTTGGTTGGTTGGTTGGTTGGTTGGTTGGTTGGTTGGTTGGTTAATTGATTGAATGATTGATTAAGCATTATTGTTGCAGGCCGATTGTTTTGTACATTTGTAAGGGGCCATTCACACAGAAAGTTTTTTTTTCTGCATTTAAAAACGCAAGACAGGGCAGTGGAATGAAAAAACACAATGTCTAGAGACAGAAATGTCGTCAGTGCGAAAACTCAACACCAGCTTGCCGTCTATGTGTGTAATGTGTGAAACCTAATAACGTGTACCAAAATCACAGCAAGTGTCAGGAAAAGGGTGTTATGATTTTTTTTTGAATGGGGAAGAGTGAGAGTTGAAGGGTTAAGATGAAATTAAAATGCCTTTTTGAGAGGTGTTTGGGGGGGGGCTGCAGTTCTTCACTTCTGGCAGTTTCCGTTGTCTATAATTTTAGCTGTCAGTCAAGGTTAGATGGGACACTTTTACTTGTGTCTTTGACTGAAGAGAGTTTAGAGGAGAGTGGGAGAGAGCGAGGGAAAGTCAAGAGAGGACATGTCTGCTTTTCCCTCACTCATCTGAAATCAGCAGGTGCATCTCTCTCCACTCTCCGTTATGACCCTGGATAGGGGCATGGGGTCACCAGGGGTCAATCACTTGCTGATGATTTTCTTTCCGTCTTTTCTGCTGCAGTCAGCTAAACTGCATTGGTTATCTGCGCTCGCCCTGCTTCACGTGAATTCACCGGCCTGACCTTTTTAATTTCATCTGACATTTTTTATTATTCAATTTGCCCTGTATTCTCGCACGTCGCTAAGGTCCTGTTGCTTTGAAAAAAGTCAAATGAAATAGAATAAAAAAATGTAGAGTTGCTTGATTGCATTAAATAAATCGAAGGATGGCGGTGTGGATGATAATTGACTATGAAGGGCAGAACTAAAGGTACAGTTAAAACGAGAGTGCCATAAATGAGGAATGATAAATTTAATCTCGTCCTGATTAAATAAGTGAAAAGAGGAACAACGTCTCTTTGGGGTCGACCATTGGGCAAACAGAAAGATTGCCTGACGGACTCATCCTTTGCTCAGGTTGAATATTAATGTGAATACGTCTGTGTTAGAGAGAGAAAAAGAGGGAAAGAGCACCGATAAGACTTTGATAAAGATTCGTTTTCCCAGGGATTTAATTATGTTGCCTTTTAAATCAGAGCAGGACCGGAGGGCCAGATGCTCCCTGTCCTTGTTGTAAAACATTCTCAGTACTGTTTGACTTTAAAGTTCACCTGCTTTGACAAATCTAATTTGTAATTTAGAGACTTATGGCAAGCATACAAGTCTAACATGTTTTTCATAGGCCTCCTTAAAGGGATAGTTCAACCAAAAATGAAATTCTAAAGCTGGGTAGAGCCAATATATTTTTAAATATATCTCAGATCGTGTTCGTCTGAAAGAAGATATTCATATACACCTATGGCTTGAGGGTGAGTAAATTAGGGGATAATTTTCATTTTTGGGTGAACTATCCCTTTAATAACTGGCATTAAAGGCAGGGTAGGTAAAAAATGTATAAAAAAACTTTTTTTCAAAATTTGTTTAAACTTTATTTATATATTAATACATAATTAAAATGTAAGTACTCTGAAAAAGAAAGTATAAAAATCGAGTGTCTGTAGACCTCTCACGACTGTTTTAAAGACAGCTCATTATTTCCATTCACTCCACCCCCTCCCTTCTGGGCTCCTTCCAAAGCCACGCCCCCAAAACGCATGAACGCGCGACTCCAACCACTGAGCTGGAAGACGCATTATTTACCTGAGACGAGCGGAGAGGAAGGAGCACAGTGCATGTAGTGACATCATGTCCTAATCACATGTAATAAAAATAACTTTATAATTATGAAGATAAACAAACAAGATGTATTTTAGTACTCACTATCAAGCTAGCATATTGATATTGGTAAAGTTTAAAATATATATTTTTTGATTCGCTAACGAGCTAGTTATCTATAAGGCAAAGCTAAAAACAGGTTGCATGATACACGTTTTTCCATTACCATCATTTACACTGTGATGAAGATGAATTTCGTGTAAGATTCATAACATATACGTTGTTCTACAGATAAACAGAGTAACATACACTCAAATATCAACTCACAACTGCATTGCAGACACAAAATAATAACACACACATACAACAAAGTGTGTACGACACACACAGATACAAGATAAAGACATCAGTAAACAGGTAGAGAATATAAAAAAAAACGTGCAGGTAAACTTACAGGTGAACATGGTAAAAGAGTTAGACAGGGTAAATATAGTTCTAAGAAAAGTTCCTAGATGCGGAGTAACGTTAGGCCTACTATCTGTTAAACATGTATTTAGTTATCTAAAGCAAAATTATGCACAATTCAACACTATAGCTATCATCTTGAGCTAGGCCTATAGATTATTTATAGTCTCTACAACGGCTAGCTGAGTAATGTTATGTTAGCTATATTACGCAGCTGTGTGTGCTAATGACACATGCTTCATGAACAAATAAACAAAAAAATATGTATGATCAAAATACAAAAAGAAAGATTTACCTGTCCAGCAGAAATAAAGCCATCAAGGAGTCACTTTTCAGCCCCTTGAGTTCCCTCCGTTGAGAGGGAGTAAAATCTTTGCGTGGCAGGGGGAGCTGCCACTGGACCTGCCACGGTTATGCGCGCCTGCCTCGGGACCTGCCCCGGTTATTTTTGCCTACCCTGCCTTTAATGTGTCTTCAGTGATTGAATTGCACTTGACCAAGTGTACTGTAAATGTACCCATGGCACATTGTGATAAGTTGATAATAAGTGATAATGAGACTTCACTCAGACTTGGTTAGGGACGGTTTAATATATCCTTGCTGAATAAAATAATTAATTTCTTAAAAAAAAAAAAAAATTGTACTTACCCCAAATCAATTGAATGGTAGTCAAACATAATGGATAATGTAAGGGCAGATCTTTATAGAAATAACCACTTACAGTATACATCATTATACCTCATTGTATGGTGATGCACACTTTGGCTGATTGACTGAGGTCAAAGTCTCAACTTCTCTCTATCTGCTTTCTTTGAACAGACTGACTGTGTTCCTCAGCTCACCCCAGTGTTTAGACAGGCAGTAGGAGACGTCTACCTGAGGGGAAGATATAC
Source organism: Chanodichthys erythropterus (assembly GCF_024489055.1). Classification (NCBI taxonomy): domain Eukaryota; kingdom Metazoa; phylum Chordata; class Actinopteri; order Cypriniformes; family Xenocyprididae; genus Chanodichthys; species Chanodichthys erythropterus. Next base: position 21,258,583 of record NC_090238.1, on the reverse strand, counting down.
AACTAGAAGAGGTAGAGAACATGTTGGCCTCAGGATCAGGATTAGAGTTAGTTTGACAGCTGCCTAGCATGGTTCCTGTAAGTTCAGGAACAGCTACAGATGTGAATCTTTCCAATAGGAGTTTACTAAATAAAAAATTGTCCTAACCTTTTGATGAGAAATTTGATTGCTTGGTAAGGTTAGCATATGTGTTTAACTGTGGTGCTTATGAATAAGTCACAGGTTTAAGTCAAGGTTCAGTAATTTCACACTCTCCCATGTCTATCAAATAAAGCAAAAATTGGTGAATTATAAATACATACAGTTCTGTGCATACCCCTTGCAGAGCCGGTTGGTGTACAAATTTTTTTCAGGAATTTTTAGTATTATTTGCTTCTAAATTAAGGCCCGGTTTCACAGACAGGACTTAGACTAAGCCAGGATTAGGCCTTAGTTCAATTTGGGTATTTAAGTAATATTTTAGGTATAAATGTACCCTAGAAAAAAAAGATTACTTGTGTGCATCTTGAGACAAAACAATGGCTCTGACATATTTTAAGATATGTCAGTGCAAGTTCCTTTCAGTTAAAACAGCTCAAACATGCATTTTAGTCTAGGATTAGCTTAAGCTTTGTCTGTAAAACCAGGGGAAAATGTAATTCGAAGTATGTATTTACAGTTTTTTACAGATGCTAGGACACATTTCTCAATACTTAGGTCACTTTTTCAAAACTCTTCACACAGTTCTCCTAACCAACTTTCAGCTTAGCAAAGCAGTTCATTTCACATTCAAAATGCACTACAACTACCAAAACACTTCATTCATGTTTCAAATCAACTCATTCTTCCAGAACACTACCAAAGGTTGACAGCCAACAAACACACTTTGTCACCCACAAAACAATGACCTAAAAAATACTAACAACATGTAGCATTATACAATGTTTTCTTATGTAAAACAAGGACACATTTCTGTATATAATTCACTGCAATATATGTTACTGGAATAAATCAGACATAATGCAGAATTCGTCGACATTTTATGTTGTTTATTTATTTTTATTTTTTTGCACTGAGTAATTCCAAAATACAAGAATTTGTATACACACCATCCACTGATACAGATACAATTCAATTGTTTTTATAGCATTTAATTTTAAGATTTAAAATATATTTCATTAAAATATTATTGTAGGAATGTAGCAAATTGCTGTCTTATTCAGTTTTGTATGATGTTATTGTTTTGAACATAAGTTTAACAGTTTTGAAAACAGTATGTAAGCATGTGCAAATTGGCCTGTACGTACACAGAGTTTTGGCAGTTGTTGTGTCTGAGTGAGAAAAGAATTCATGAAATTTGAGAGATGTAGTCATTGAATGCATTTTGTGCCAAAGCAATGATAATTGATCCTCAGTTTAGCCCACGTAGACTTCTGTTGTGCTCACTGTGTGAAGAGTTTTGCAAAAGTGACCTAAGTATTGAGAAATGTGTCCTAGCGTCTGTAAAAAACTGTAAGTATAACTTAATGTGTGTGTAAATTATTTTAACATCTATTTTAGATTTGTTCTACGTGTTAAATATTATCTCTTTCTTTACAGACCTCTTATGGACACACTAGCTTTTTTTGAAAAGCTTTTAAGATTTTAGGTCTAGGTTCAAGCACACCCACACACACACACACACACATGATTTTTTTTTTTTTTTCTGGAGCTCTTGTGAGAGTGTGTGAGTTCTTTCTCAGCTCTCATGGAGATCAAAGGCAAACCTCTCACAGCTAAATCATCCATCACACAAAATCATACAAACAAGCCAATAAATGCTGCCCAGTGAAGGGGAAATAGATTATTTATTTATTTTGGTTTATTCATAAATGGGTTGCCTCTCTCTCACATACACACTACAGACACAGAAGAGGCCTGTCACAGACAGATGATGCACTTGTCAGATTTCTCAAAGGATCACTCAAGTGTTTTTCACACACCAAAAAAATCATTTACACATTTCTGTCCTCCTCCTACTTTCAGAGAGAGCTGGCCGGTCTCATTGAGAGAAGGAGAACCAGAACTGCGGATGGAGCTTTAATCTCATGCCCTGCACAAAACTATCCCTTTCTCCACAAACTAACATCCTCTGCATACACACACCTGAAACAATGCAGTGAAACAATCACTAAGAACTCTCAGACAGCCAATTAAACCTTCAATCACAATTATTCAAAAAAGCCATTTCAAAAACACTAGACGATGAGCAGTCCCTAAAGCTGCGATTCAGTGTGGCATAGAAAGGGTTGTGTTTGTCTCACTGGCTGACCTCTCTTTTGTTCTTCCCCAGATCAGTAAATACTGCTTCTTAATTTGCTCGCACACAGCACAATAAAAGCCCATTAACTCATGCAAATGTGCGGCCACTTCAGCAGCTTGCCACGGCCGGCCGGCGCTGCTGTGTTCACGATACTGTGGCATCTGCAGCGCGGCACTCTGGGACGTGCCCGCTGACACCGTGAACGAGCGCACGGGGAGCGCTGTGTCTCCGGCGAGTGCCAGGAAGGCAGTGTGCACTGTGTTTTGATAAGCAGTTTTGCTAATTTGCCATTCAGGTCATTCGCATGTCTTAATTTAGGTGGAACAATGAAACTAATTGTCTCTTTTTTGTTTCATGCGAAGTGCTTCTCCGGCCTGTCTTGCGAAACGCAGCCTTGCGTTGCCCTGATGTCGAAAGTAAAGATGCATTCTGTCTCATTTTCAAGCTTATCTTAACCTATTTGAAACAGGGTCATCAAAAATGAGCCTTCCGCCTGACTGTCCATCTTAAAGTGTGAATTGAAGCTTCTTCCCTCTGTGGAGAAATTGGGTTTCTGTCGTGGAGAGAGAGAAAGAGCTGACTCGCTCTAAAAGCTAGTGAGAAGATGAAAGAATCCTCTTATGTCAGTAAACTTGTTAAGAGGCTGTGCTGGGGACAGCGTTTTCCCAACATTTTTTTTTTTTTTTTTTTGGTCTAGCGTTATTTTATGTTTGTGGTAAATTTATTTATTTATTTATTTGGGAAAGTGGCAGAATTTTTTGCCCTTCTCTCTTTCTCTTTCTCCCTCTCCCCCTCTGTTAGCCCAGGCCTCGAGATAAGACTTGGCATGCTCAGCGTTAACCCTGTGACACAGACAGAAAGCAAGGATGCTGCTCTTCCTTCAATATGACATTAGATTTTTTTTTTTTCTGCAACCTTTAGCCATCCAAACAGGTCATATGGATAGATAGACGGCTGGACCAAGAATATTTGAAAGTTATGTTTGTTCGCAGTCAAACTTGTTTCTGGAATCAAACATGTTTCTGCTGAAGCAGTCTGTGCACATACTCCAGACATACCGTTTCACTCATATGGCTGTCAAAGGTTCGTATCCGGCATGCCCTGATCTCATTTCCACGTATTTTTGCACAATAATTTTCTGTAATTCTCCACTATCACTCATTAGGAAATGCCAAGATGCACATAAATTCAAAAAATGTGCATAAAAACATTATGTGAACAATTAAGCCGTATATATTTCTTATCCAATAAGAAGACATACGCATGATGGAAACACATTTACCGAATAAATCATTCGATGCGCAACAAAAAAACTCATATGACTTGACTAACGAGCAGATCAGTTTCATTGTACAGCATCTCAAATGTTGGTTTGGTCATTCAGAAATGCCAGAGCTATTGTTTGTCATCAGAATGATTTGGTAAAATGACCTCACAGAAGAGCCACAGTGGCTTCCCTGATTGCAGCAACTTCCATTTTTATTGGATATTTTCCACCATTTTCCCAGGAAGTGATCATTTTGTTCTCTTGAACACACGGAATGGAAATGGTGCCATATTCGCAAATGTTGTATGCGATTTTCCAGTTTTGCGCCTAAGTTAAATTCGCAACTTTTGATGGAAAAATAGCTATTGAATGACGAGAGTGTTTACTTTTTGATATACTAAGATTTCATGCCTCTTTGTCATGTGTATAGCTAAATTCATTGCCTTAACTCGGTTGATTATTTTTAACACTGCTGTGGCACCTTCATCCTTGGGTTTCTCTGTGTTTTTGACAACTCATCCTTTTCCATCCTTTAGCACAAAAGCTAATTTGGCAGACTTTTTACTATGGACAAAAGTAGGAATGTATCAATATTAAAATTCTGCCTGATAACAATATAGTCGTTAATTATTTTTATATACTGTCCAATAAATGATAAATTCTAAATAAAAAAATAGTATAAAAATATTTTAATTAATATTATTTATTATTTAATCAAATAAATTACAAACAAAACACAAATTCTAGTTAATTTAGGCATAACAACATTAGAATGTACAGTATGAAAAATGCATATTTGTTGTGAAAATTAGCTAAAGATTACATGTGTTGTTAAATTATTGTTTTTAAAGATAAACTTTAAGTAAGCTTTGAGGAAATGAGCATTTAAATATTATCAACCAATTTTGCATGTTCCATTAAAAAAAGCTCTAATTTCAGCCGATAACTGATGTAGTACTGATATATTGTCTCAAAAAAAAAAGTATCTGCCAAATGAATAAATGTTATTCTAATCTAGTAATTAAAGTGGATAGTATATAAAATGAGACACAGCTACTAACTATTAAATAGTCTTTTTTTTGGGTAACATGTCCACCATCTGCTGCTGACTGGCATCTAATGTTTGTATAGGAATGAATATACAAATCTTTTTGAATGCCATCTGTGTGAGAAAGAAAGAAGTGTGTATGTTTGTGTCTTTGTGTTGGTGCCCAATGGTCTGTGTGTTTGTATAGGAATGAATATACAAATCTTTTTGAATGCCATCTGTGTGAGAAAGAAAGAAGTGTGTATATTTGTGTCTTTGTGTTGGTGCTCCGTGTGTGTGTGTGTGTGTGTGTGTGTGTGTGTGTGTGTGTGTGTGTGTGTGTGTGTGTGTGTGGAGGAGACAGAGGTGTGTTCACCTTGTTGAGACGTGCAGAGGTGTTCCACACTGTGCTGACACCTGGCACAGAGCTCTGGCTCAAACCCAGACACACAGCATGAGCGAGTGTGTGTGTGTGATTGTGTGTTTGAAGGAAACAGAGAGTGTGTGAGCGGTGTCATAGTCTGGTGTGTGTGCCAGCATGTTGTGTCAGTAAGCACCCTTGAGATGCATATGTTTATCTGCGTAGAGGATTCATCCTTTTTCATTTCCTTTAAGCTAATGTGTTTTTGCATGTGTTCAGAAGTGTGTGAACTCAAACCGCTCCTCTTTTTTTTAGTTTGGACCGAAGGTGCCAAAAACTAGTTATAGTCTGAAAACAATCCTTCCTATCACTCCAGCTCTCTGTGGTGATATAAAAAGCACAGTGCAGGGCTCTTGTTGCATATCTCCACTATTGTTGTCTGCCCTTCCTCTTTCTCACTGTCTCTCTCCCTGTTTAGACAGACTCCTGTTTGAGTTCGATCAGATGTCGTTCTGCCTGGCGGAGCTGCACTTGTGGTCCTTCAGGAACAGCCTGCATGTCCCAGGTAATTAAAACACACTGGACGTCTCTCTTTCACACATTCGGTTGCCTCTCATACAGTATGTATGTTCCTGCTATCTGCCCTTTGCTGTCTTCTTTTCTTCTCATTAAATGTACCCGTCCAGCTCTCTCTGACTTTGTCTTGTGTAATAATGAATATTAGTTCTTTCAGAGCCTGTTAAACTGCTGGGTCACACAATTATGGTGGTTATTATTACACCAGAGCAGTTAGTCTTTTTATTACAGACATTCTGTGGCCTATAATTAAATTTATGGCTCCCATAATTATAGATTTTAAGAGGCAGTTTGTGATAAATACTTCATAACGCACCATTTCAATTTGTGCCATTCTTTTAATGGTGCTTTATAGTAAAACTCCTCACATCCTCTGCTCCCGTTTTAACCTTTTTGATTGTTTGTTCCTTCACCCTTTGGTTCTTCTTCTTGGGTATTCTGGTATACTGGAAGTGGGTGTAAGGGCAATGTGTATTTTGCTTTTTCTCACAGACGAGTCCAGTTATCAGTTATTTGGAAAATCCTGTGATAACAGGATTGTACGCATGCATGTTTGTGTACATGCGTTATATTGTGTTCTGCAATCTGTTTGCAAGCATTTGTATGTGATTGCAGCTCTATCGCCTGTAGCCAGCCCTCCTGACCAGCAAGGGGAATGAAACATGCGGTGAATCCGTCAGTGTCTATGAATGAAAACTTTGAAAATTATGCATCAACATAGATGCAGGGGTGGATGGAAATGGTGTAGAGTCCATCTTTATTTGTAATACCATGTCAGAGGTACACAGTAAATCCAATGTAAAGTCAGACATTCTCGGTGCTCACATATTTTCGTTACGTGTATGCACCTTTTCCATTCTTCTAGACAGGACTTATTTTATCTGTTTGTCGCAAACAAACCAGTGTTTTACTTTGTATTCAAATAAACTCCTCCTCCCCTCTTTTGATTTGCCTTTTCACAGATACAGATATTGGCACATACCAACTCTATGAAAAAGGAGAACCAGGTATGCATCTTACTTAAATGACTTTCTAATTCATTCACAATCCTTATTTTTTCATGAAAACTTTTTTGTGTCATTTGAAATTTTCAGTATAGGAATTACCAATAACATGGAAGTATAAATATCTATACCAAATAAGAACTTTTAGTTCATTCTTCTTGTCTGACCACAGTATTTCTGTGTAAATGTCTCTTTAACTCTTGATTGAAGTTCACTGAATGACACTTTAGTGTTTTTTCCTCGTGTTATATACAGACACACATGGAATCTTCTCTCACATAATTGCAGATTTCCACAGAATTGTAACATCCGTAATTCACAAAGTTCTACAAATCTCTCTGCACCTTTTTGCTAATTTTTTCTTAACTTGTTTTTTAATTTGATTATAGCTTCAGCTACCAGAAAGCCTTCAATACTATAAGCAACATTTTAATATATTAAATATTTAAAGATTTGCCCCTAAAATAAGCTTAGAAACAGCCGCAGATTGTGTGTGTGGGCCTGCTCATCACTCTTACAGATGTTCTCTAAATGCTTCTGGGCAAATGAAGTGCCACCAGGTTTCTTGATTTTTTTTTTTTTTTTTTTTTTTTTTTTTTCATGTGTCACAGATTAAACATTTAATAATCCAGACCCCTCATGAGAGGACACAGCCAGCTCTGAAACGTGAAAAGCTTATTGATTTAAACAATTACAAAATTATGTTATTCATTTTTAATACTTCAGACTTGAGACTTGAAAGGTTTTGTTTGTTCCAATGTTTCATATGATAAAGTCTTATAATCTGAGAAAATACAAAGGCTTTGATGTTTAAAGACTTTCAGATGGTTAAAGTCTTATTGATTTGAAGTCTCAGAGAATTAAGGAGGGGGGATGAAATAATGCAGTGTTTGTTTATTTCTCGTACCTAGTGTTTATTAATAATAGAGATCAAAATCTCATCTCCCATTTATGATTCATGCAAGGAATGAAACATGACTCAGAATTACTGCAAAAACCTGCAGTGTATTATTTATACTTTATAGAGCAGTGCTACAAAATTCCATATTTCTATAAACTGAGTTTCTGTTTGAATGTGGAACCTGCTGTTTCTCACAGCCTCCAGCAGAGGGCGAAGGAGACCCATGCTTCTGTGAGGAAAGGGGGCTCTTCACCCCTCTATCCTGTAGCAGATGTGTGTGTCTGGGGCAGGCAGGGGCAGAATGGCCCTTATCTGATTAGCAGCAGTAATCCTGGAGCTGTCCAGCAGGTCCAGGCCTCCAGCAGAGAGAGGCAGTGCTCCTGTAGAGCAAGGCAGGGAAGGGGGCCGTCTGGCTGGGCCACTGAGGGCTAGAGATCTGGGACTGTGGGGTGAGAAGGGGCTTAAGGTGTGGTGCTATAGCACAGGGAAGAGAGAGCATGCTGACAAAGCAGGAGTTTGGTCTTGCCTCAATCATTTCCGTCTTTCGACATACCTGTACCTCTCACTGTATGAGTCAGTGTTTTTCACTTTCTGACAAACACACACACTGGGGTGATGACAACTGAGTGACCATATGCTGAGAAAGACACTCGAGGGAGTGTTTACACATACAGTACATGGGTGTTGCTTAAACTATGTTCACTTTTATGTGGCAGGATTTTTTTTAAATTCTTTTTCTTTTTTTGAAGGTTACATTAAAAAGTCTTAGAAACGTCTTGCCATTCTTTCATTTGTTTTGCTAATGTTTATATTTTTTATTTTTAGTTAAAAAATTATATTTTTTTACTTTGTCCCAAACTTTTGAACTTAAGCAATGAAAGTTTACTGTAAAAATACTAATTACATTTTAAAAACTATAATATTTAAACAAAGAGTGAAATAGAAAAATAATTTTAATATCCATTGTATGAAAATTATTTATATACATTTTACAACTGTCCCTCAATTGTGATTTCCATCATACCCAACAGTTCTTCCACTAAAGTTTTATTAAAAAATTCTGTACTTTGTAACCAAGAACACAAAAGTGTCAGTCAAGAGTAATGAAGTGCCATTAAGATAAATATCAGTTGTGTTTAATTACAGTACTTTCATTGACTGCCATTTCCAGTAAAGGTGTTTTGTCAAATTGTAAAAGGTGTGAAAATATTATTTCATTGTGTGTTTTTTAGTATCCTACAAAAATTAGCCTTTGCAGGACAAAGGAGTCTGCATTTTATAACAAAAAAATATTTTTAATGACATTTTTAAATGACTATGGTGGAAGTGAGTTCAATGAAAAAATCTGTGATGCATTCATCATTGTATATTCTTAGTAGTTGAATTAAACTGGTTAGCATTGAGTTTACTTTCACCGCAGGGCCAAAACACCCACATATGCACATACAACTCGCTTTTGTATCCTATCTGAAGATTAGAAAATCATAAAAATGGTTCTTACAATGTTTTCTTCTTCTTTGTGCAGCCTCTCCTACAGATCAGCATTACTACAATGAGAAACAGCAGTTTGCAGACAGTAAGTAATCCATCATCGAACAATTAACCTTCATGTCAGTGATCATATTAGCTCATTATTTAAGAACATTGGTTTGCATGTTACTAAAGCAACACTCATCCGATTCCTAATTTAAATTGTGCTTCAGATGCCTGGAAAATGAAGTGCCCCATTACTGCAAATCTGACAAATATTAAACATCACTCCATTTTCCCTCCACTTCTTTAACCCTCAAGAGTCTGATGCAACATTAATGAAGAAGAATGAGATTAAAAAAATGCTGCATAAGGCTACAAGTCACAATGATGGACATTTAATAGACTTCATTAAGGTTCTCTGTACCAGCAGTCCCTTATTGTGTTGGTACCATGGTTCAGTGATGGTATAATACCATAGTACTGAATGATTACAACTGCATATACATGTACCACGGTATGTTCTCCAAAGTCTTTTGAAGAATACAGTATGGTACCATGTCAACATGGTATTTTTTTGGTACTTTTTTGTTGACGTTAAATTATTTGCCTGGACCATTTCCTTCAGCCTCACATTTAACCATTGCACAAGTTAGTTTTTTTTTTTTTGTTTTAAGACAAGTACAGCTTCACTCTGCCTGTTAATGTAGTTGATTACTGTACTGACTCTCTCATTTATATTTCTTTTTCACATCAGTTATAATGTTGTCAGACATTCACTACCAGTATGGCCAGTGTCTTCCCACTGTGATGCCCAGTTACCTCCTACCCGCTCACCCTGCTGGTGGGGTAACTCCCGTTGCCCTCGAGAGAAACACAAACACCCTTATCAGGAGACACAGACCCGTCCCCCTCTCGCCCCCGTCCTGCTCATCTCCCACCCTCTCTCCTTCATTTGCATTCATTTCTTTCTCCATCCTCTTACTCCTAAAAGGCAGGAGACATTTCTTAATAGTGTAGAAATAATAATAATAAATAAAACAGATTGGATTTGATTGCGGAATCTTTACGAAAACAAATAACAGACCTCCATTTCCATGGGTCCCTGTCCCGGGTGAATGTATTAATGCATAAATGCAAACGCATACTCACAGATTGAACTCAGCCGAGAATTCTATTAACGTTTCTTTCTCTTTTTTTTCCCTTCGCTGGTTTTCTCCAGAGGGAAACAGGGACTGAGATCTAAGCGGAAATTTGGGGGGCTTTGTGAGCGGAACGAGGCATTTTGGAGTGGCGTATTTAATGTGTTTAATATGTTATGGTAACTTTGAGTTCTTCCCTCGGGTGACTGTGCTAACTCAGGGAGCGCTGATTGAATGAGACTGCGGCGTTACACTGAATTTAGCCTCTGTTGCGCTATTAGTTAATATTTCGCTTTTAAATCCCTTCCGTCTACAGCATGAGAGAAATAAAAGAGAGAAAAGTAAATATTTTAGCTAATGAAAATAGAGAAATGTTTTAAAAGGAGGAAGTTTTGTATTGTAGATCAAGGGAAAACATTCATTTTGGAGTTTGATTGGCTTTTCTGTAAAAAAGAAAAAGAAAAAAAAATGCATAACTTGACTTTCTTTACTTTTTAAAACTCACTTTAACTTGAAGTATTTTAAAAAGAATTGTTAAAACATTTAAATATGTACATTATGTTCAAAATATGTAATAATATTAATTATACTTTTCTTAACTTTTCAACAATTACATTATACCTTTTAAACCTTTTATTCTCATATTTATTCTTCAGTTTATATGTCCCATGTTTGTATGTGTCCCATGTATTTGTACCCAAATCTTCATCAGGATTGAAATGGGAGGATTTCATTCTTGAGCTGTCAGCTCAGATTCATTTGTAGGGTGACCTCAGGTAGAGCTGTATTTCAGGGTCAATCCTCTTCACCCACAAACACAAAAACACATTCTTTTGGCTGTCTTTTATTGCTTCTTTTTTGCCTCAGATGACGGTGCATTTCATACCTGTGTCCTCTATTTCTGTCACTCAGGTCGGGGTTACCCATGGTTCCTTAGTAACCGTCGTCCAGAGAAGCTGCGTGATGCCCTTAAGGAACTAGAGGTATTTGTTTACATTTCCTGCAGTCTGATTAACAAATAGGAGCATTCTCTCTCTCTCTCTGTCTCTCTCTCTCTCTCTCCTTTCATAAGGAAAGAGAAAATCCCCCCGACCTCTCTTGCTCGCTCTCTCTCAGCACCTGTGTGGGTGCCTCTCTGTCATCGTGGGGGATATTTGAGGGGGATGATTGGGACTGTGAGCTGGCTCTCTCTCTCTGCCTCTGGCTCTCTCACACAAACCTAGCTTTGTTCAGTCCAACTCGGGCTCATTTTTGCTGCCTCTCCGTATCTGAAACTGGAAACATCCCTCTAAACCTGACCCTGAAAACACTCAGACGGCATCTACTCATTCGTACTATACATTCTCTCTGTCTCTCTTTCTCTCAGGAGCTGCTGCAGTCATGCCCGGTCATGAGTGTCAGATGGAGAAGCAAGCAGTGCTGTCAGGTACCTTTCCCAGCATGCACCAGTACCCAGCAGGCATCAGGCCTTCTTGGCATGAGTTGGCTCGTGTAGCAGAGGTCAGGCAATGAGCATATGCAGACTGTTTGTGTCAAATACTCTTGGGGAATTTATCTCTGGGATCAAAAAGATTCCCTTCTCAAACACCTCACTGTAGCCCAGCGGTTTTCCGTTCAGTGTGGATGGATTCTTCAGCTACATGCACACACATTTTCTGCACCTAAAGTGCTTGATTTAGGCCGTTTTAAAAGGTCAGGGAGACGGTTTTTCCTGCCCAGAAGCAGGGTCTGATTGGACGCGGTGCCCTTTATTGGTTGATGACGTGCTATAGAGATGGAATTCCACCTTATTCCAGAAAAACTTTTATCAGCCGGCAATTTTTCACCCAAAAAAATCTGTCATCATTTTCAGTACTTTATTCTGTTTCATTAAAACTAAAAAAGATATTTTGAAGGATGTGTCAGCTGTTTTTGTCCGTATTATGAAAGTTAATGGGACCCAAAAAGCTCCAAAAAGAACAAGAATGTGGCTTAAACGGTTAGTTCACCCAAAAATGAAATTTCTGTCATTAAGTACTCATCCTTGTGTCGTTCCCAACCCGTAAGACCTTTATTCATCTTCGGAACACGTAAGATATTTTTGATGAAATCAAAAATATCAGTCAATCAGTTTGTTTGTTTTTATCCCCCATAAAATTATGTTGTATCCCCCAGCACAATTACTGTCATTCAAGGTCCAGAAAGGCATTAAAGACATTGTTAAAGTAGTACATGTGACAACAGTTGTTCAACCTTAATGTTATGAAGCAACGAGAATACTTTTTGCACGCAAAAACAAAACAAAAATGACAACTTTATTCTACAATTTCTTCTCTACTCTGTCAGACTCGTATGCAGTTGAGGCAGTGAATGCAGTTCAGTGCTTCCGTGTTTACGTCCGAATGCCAGCTCAGTATTGACCGTTGCTCCTGCGTCAGCATCACACGCATAGAAGAAATTGTTGAATAAAGTTGTTATTTTTGTTTTGTTTTTGCATGCAAAAAGTATTCTTGTCACTTCATAACATTAAGGTTGAACCACTGTAGTCTCATGGACTATTTTAACAATATCTTTACTGCTTTTCTGGATCTTTCATGACAGTAATTACATTGCTTTCTATGGGGTATAAAAAACTTGTATTTTATCAAAAATATCTTAATTTGTGTTCCAAAGATGAACGAAGGTCTTACGGATGTGGAACGACATGAGGGTGAGTAATTAATGACAGAAATTAAATTTTTGGGTGAACTAACCCTAAAAATGTATTTGATTAATAACACACAGTAATCATAATTAATTGCACCTAACATTGAAATTTGTAATCATAAATATATTTCACATTGAATCTCCAAATAAATGTGGAAACAACATAAAGAGAATATTTAAAATATTTGATATTTTAAATATTTTTGTTTGGCATCTTTTTCACAAATTATAAAGTTATATTTCCCAACCCTACTTAAAAGTAATCCATAAACTCCACTGGTTTAATCCAACTTTTCTGAAGCTATATGATCATATTGTATATGACATTTGATGAGCATATTGATATTTAAAGGGTCATTTCACCCAAAAATGAAAATTCTGTCATTTATTACTCACCCGCATGTCGTTCTACACCCGTAAGACCTTCGTTCATCTTCGGAACACAAATAAAGACATTTTTGATAAAATCCAATGGCTCAGTGAGGTCTACATTGCCAGCAGGATAATTAACACTTTCAAATGCCCAGAAATGTAATAAAGACATATTTAATTTATAATTTATAAATTAATTTATAATTTCATGTGACTACAGTGGTTCAACCTTAATGTTATGAAGCTACGAGAATATATTTATGCACCAAAAAAAACTAAATAACGGCTTTATTCAACAATATCTAGTGATGGGTGATTTCAGAACACTGCTTCAGGAAGCTTCAAAGCTTTACGAAACTTTTGTTTCAAATCAGTGGTTCAGAGCATGTATCAAACTGCAAAAGTCAAGCTGTGGTGAACATTTTGAAATTTCGAAACACTTAAGACCCCGGTATACTTCAAACGAAATCGAAGAACGAATTGATGTGATGTCATTTCGAACAAAATCAGGCCAAAACGAAGTTCGTTTTGTATTCTTTTTGGAAGTTCGAAACGGCATGCCAAAGCGAACTTTCAGGAAAAGTTCACTCTAGCTGCGAAACACCTTCGTACCACCATTGGTCAGTGACGATAATGTAATAGGAGGTGTGCGCTGAGGCTCCGCCTTCTCTTGTGTTCAAACATGAACACACTGGATAGCCGCTTTATAGTACAAAATGAAGTTTTGCTTGTAAAAAAATGAGGCACTAACACTGTTTTTCATGTTTGCTTGATTTTAAGCAGTCTATTGAATAAAGTGCTATATGAAGACGTGACGTGACTGGAGTGCTAATTTGCAGAGCTCGTGCTAACATACATGTTATGATCAGACGCTTTTCTTGCTTTCTAAAATAAATGCTTACTGTTTTCTCATTTTTGTTGCGTTTATTTTGTTACTGAGAAGAAAGCATACAGCACATATTTACATATTCATCTAACCGTCGCTCTCAGCAGTGTGGGCAACGTCAGATGTCCGATTACAGTATATCGCTGGTCACGCATTTCGAACTTCGTTTTTTCCCCTAAACGAAGAAAGAAAAAGAACTTTGTTTGAAGTATACCGGGGCTTTTATGACGTAACAAAGCCTTGTTTACTGAAATCACGTGACTGGCAGTTTGAAACACGCTCCGAACCACTGATTTGTAACAAAAGATTTGTAAAGCTTCAAAGCTTCATGAAGCAGTGTTTTGAAATTGCTGATCAGAAGATATTGTTGAATAAAGGTGTTTTTTTTGTTTGTTTTTTTTTGGCGCACAAAAAGTATTCTCGTCACTTCATAACATTAAGGTTGAACCAGTGTAGTCACATGAATTGTTTTAAATATGTCTTTAGTAGCTTTCTGGGCATCTGAAAGTGTTAATGATCTTGCTGGCAATGGAGGCCTCACTCAAAAATATCAAAAATATCTTAATTTGTGTTCCGAAGAAAAACTAAGGTCTTACGGTGTGGAACGACATGAGAGTGAGTAATAAATGACAGAATTCTTTAAGCCTTTATTCACTCTCAAATCAAATAGACTACATCAAATAGGCGTCAAAAACCTTGAACATACAACTAATGTCAAACCTCACTGGTTCTCAAGTGTCCAAATGTGGGGTTTGTGTCACCATATTTGCTGTAGTCTTTGTGTGCATGCATTAAACAGGGTTTTTCTTTGGAGCTTGACCCAAACATCTGAAATTTCCTTTAAAATATAAAATATTGTCTTTTGTGCGTTACGTAGTAAAAAGAAAGGTTTGGAATGACACAAAAGGGTGAATAAATGATATAATGTGATTTAAATGTATTCTTGTTGTACTCTGGAGATTTACAGTCATTAAGTCCCATACAGTGTGAATGTGTTATTGTTCGTTACTGTGTGTAGATGCTGTTGAGATCAGGTGTGTTGGTGACCCTTATCCTGGGCGGAGCTCAGGTTGAACGAGTGGCCATTGACAGAACGCTGGTGGGGCGACTACCTGCTGACACCATCAGCGACGGTGAGTAAACGCGCACTCACACGCTACCCTTCCTCTCTTCTCTTTTCTTTCTCTCCTCTTCTTGTCTCTCCCCCTCTCCTTGCAGTTTCGCTCACTGCTCATTTTCCCAGCATGGGCCTGGGCGGCATGCACACCCACAGGTCACGAACGGCAGTCCCTTCTGTTTCTCCTTCTTCCGTTACTCCCAGAGGAAGTTCGAAAGGCACGGACACATGCACACACATACACATCGAGGTTCCTCCTGAATCTCAGGGGAATCTGGCATGGCTTCCTGTCTTATTTCTGGTTTGTGAAATTGGACACTCTCCCAAATCTGCTAATTATTTTCTCATATCATTTATTGTTTAGAGCTTATATGGCTAAAGCTCTCTGTGCCAGGTCTCTAGATACCTGACAAACCTCTCTCACTCTCTTTCTCTCTCTCCCTCTGTCAGCCCACCCCTTTCCTTTTCCTAGTAGCCCCCCATAGAGTGCCATTCAGGCCCCCAGAGCCCCTAATTACCAGAGTAATTATGTGTGTGTCTGAGAGAGAGAGAGAGAGAGAGAGAGAGAGAGAGAGAGAGAGTGTAAGGGTGGAGGTGCCAGGAAGGCTTCTGCATCTGTCACTTATTCAGTTAGTTCACACACGCCGTCAGACCTGTCCTGTCCTGTTCTTCATGAGTGCTTTAATACAAAGAGAGAGGTTGAAAACTTTGATTAGCCTTTGATTGTGAAGAACACACATTTCAGACCCCAAAATCAACTGTAATTCATCAATAGCTGTCTCATTATCACAGTCACAGGTTTAGAAGATTTTTTAAGACTTATATGGACAGCCAAACAATGACATAAGAGGCATTATTTTTAGGAAAGTCCCACAGTGATTTTAGGTAAAAAACAAACAAACAAACAAAAAAACGGCTTGGTATTTGAGTCCATTAGTGACGCCCAAAATGTAATGACCTACAATTTAAATATCTGCCATCAATGAATATTTTATCTTTTTTTTTTTTTTCACGGTAAGCGTTTTAGACAGGGATGTAAACATGTTTTAAAGGAATGGAGCATTAACTAAGCAGATTTAGAGGAATTTATTGATTTATTCTGCTAACCCGCTGCTCATATGTTCTAAAAACTGTTTACTAGCCCCTGGACACAAATTTGGATTTTTTTTTGGAAGGATTATCATGGAATCTTCCCCTTAATTTGGCCATGATTACTGAACACTAATGCATGAGTATTTTCTCTGAAATGTTTGTAATCTTTTAAAAGCATGTTGAGTATTCTTTTGTTTTTATTTTTCAAAGGGAAAATATGTCATTTAAATAATCAGTTTTAATGTATTCATTTACATTTAGCTTTTCCAAATCACTTAAAGTAAGTGGATAAACTAAAAACTTTGGTTTAAGCAAAAATGATTCCTTTAAATTCCTTTTAAAAGTAGATTTTTTTTACACACAATACATCAACTTTTTAAGTTTGAATTTTCAAAATCTTTTGCAAATGTGCATGTATTCTTTGTTATTAAAGACTTGCTAAAGTAAAACTTAAAAATGATGGTAAATACTGCATTTAACACGCTATTCCTTTGAAATTAACTCCCTGTTATATGCTTGAATGTGAGATGATTCATAATTACTGCAGAAGCGCTGATATTCCATCTCTAATTGCTGTTCAGGTTGAAAATTCCAGCCTTGAATATCATCCTCAACTAAACCTGTTTCTCTGAATGGCTTGTATTAATTTTTCTGCCGTTTAATTGGTTTCATAAACAGATTAATTTTTTAGGAAGGGAAGGTTAATTGCTAATCACAGTGTGAAGAGCTTGTCAACAGTTTCACTGCAAATGTCTCTCTTTAACATGAAAGCTGCATACCCTACAGGCTTTATAGTCTCTCTTTCTTTATCTCTCTCTCTCTTCTGTGACTCCTTATTAGTGTCTTAAACTACTGCCCTGACTCACTTCTGAAAATTATTCATTATGTGCATTTCTGTGTGTCTGGGTCAGATTTTACCTACATTGTAGGGACCAAATGTCCCCACGAGGATAGTAAAACCTGAAATCACCTCCATTGCTTGAACCAACCAATAGTCAAGGGGTAGGTAACCTCCATTGGGGAAATTTGGAGACATCATCCTTTGGAAAAATAATCTATAAATAAAATAAATAATGCAAAAAGATTTTCTGTTAGGGGTAGGTTAGGATTGATTCAGTCTGTAGTGATTATAATGAGCTTTATATTTTAAAAATAGAGTTATATAGCATGTCCTCATTTAGATAGTAAAGTAAACGTGTGTGCATGCTTTGTCTTTTCGCAAGGTCATATGAGTTTTGACCTTTGACCTTACTCTGTGGTTTTCAGCGGTGATTGGCGATCGCTTCCTGCTGTTCTCGCTGATGGAGAGGAGTCAGGTGTGTCAAGTTTACCTGAACAGGAAGAACCAGAGTTCACCTGAACCAGCACGACACATGGAGAAACTCACAGCTGCGGAGATTAAGGTAACACACACACACACACACACACACACACACACACACACACACACACATGCACATACCTTTTACACACGCATCTATTGAACGCTCGTCCAAAGACATAAAGTCACATACACACATACATACACACACACACACACACACACACACACACACACACACACACACACACACACACACACACACACACACACACACACACACACACACACACTCTTCAATACGCACACATTAGCACATTTTAGGAGGAAAGGCAGCACAGCCTCTCCTGCTTTCAATTAAAATGCTTTAATGAGGCTGGTCTGGCTCTTTCCACAGGGCTTTTAGCTCTAATAATTGCCTGGCTTTGCTTGCTTTCTTTTACCACTGGGACAGGTAACACTGTGATTACTGGAGCTCTTTTCTAATGCACACCTGTGGGGAACATCACGTCCACACTCACAGCACTTCTCTTTTTATAGAGAGATCACATCCTTTATGACAGTACATTTGTATATGCCTGGGAAATGTTCTTCTCTCTGTCACTCTTTTTTGTTGTTGTTAAATTAAAGAAAGCTTTTTTTATTGTTGTTATTGTTGCAGATCATTGTGAATATAAAAAAGTGAATATAAAAAAAAAAAAAAGATTTTTGAAAACAATCTTTTCAAACTTCACACTGTTTTCTTACACCAAATGTATTACTAGTACCTGAACAGGAAAAACCAAAATTATTTTTGTATTTTGAGATAAATTTGGAATTTGGAAGATTTACATTTGCATTTATGCATTGGCATATGCTTTTAGCCAAAAAGATAAAATATATTTATTATTATATATTTATTTTTGTAATACATTGCATTCAAGGTACCTTTCAAAATTTGGGGTCAGTAAGTTGTCTCTCTTTTTTTTTTTAAGAAGGAAATTAATGCTTTTATTCAGCAAGGATGCATTAAATCAATCAAGTGACAATAAAGACTTTTAGATTGTAACTAAATATTTACATTTTTAAACAAATGCTGTTTTTTAACTTTATATTCATTAAAGAATCATGAAATTCCACAAGAATTCCACAAGAATATTAACAGCACAAATGTTTTCAACATTCATAATAATAAGAAATGTTTCTTGAGCACCAAATCAGCATATTAGTATGATTACTATGATGTGAAGCTTAAGCTGAAAATTCAGCTTTGCCATCACAGAAATAAATTGCATTTAAAAAAATATTTAAATAGAAAACAGTTATTTTAATTTGTAATAATATTTCAAAATATTACTTTTTTTACAAATTGATCAAATAAACGCAGCCTTGCCGAGCATAAGAGACATTACAAACCCCAAACTTTTGAACAATAATGTATATTTTTTATTAGTTCTTGCACTAGTCCTGGCAGTCGTCCGCATTACCTTGATGTTATTAGTTCTATGCTCTTCTGTTTGAGCTATAGGAACAGAATATGTACTATCTATATTAGGAAATATTTGTAAAATTGCTCACAGCCATATAGTTTGTCGCTAGCAGAGCAGTAGGGGTCAGAAGGTGGGGTCAAGTCCATCTCCTCCTTTTCAGAGGAAATGAAGGTGATCACTCCATCCTTTATCCTCCATTCCATTCATTCTCTTGCTTTCCAAAGCAACTTGTCTAAAAATTCATAACGGAATTTAAGAAAAAAATCTTTATTCGTCTTCTTTTTGAAAGCATTAACCTCATTTTAATGGGCCGGAGACCAAGTGTGCGGAGATCACAATTTGGATGGGTCTGATTATGGACTAAACACAATACATAAATACATCAGGCTCTTAACACCCTCCGCACCCGAACATTATCGCATTACTGGAGCGCTTTGTTGCGACGGCAGCCTGAGTATGAAAGCAATCTCTCCTGCGGTGTGGCTGGCTCCAGCAGCATGGCTCTGATAAGGGGGGACCGTACAGCCCCCCCCCACCAAACCCTGTCCTCCCTCCCGACACCACCCCCGCCCACCCTCCCAAACCCCCCCACCCCCATCCCAGCCCGGCCGGCCCCATCCACTGCCTGCTCCACTGGACTAAGCTTTGAGCCTAATCCTCCAGAAAGAGGGTCTGATTATTGCTGACCAGCAAGCACAGGCAAGATGGGGAATCAAGTTTTGGGGGAGGGCAGAAAGAGACAGAGAGAGATGAATGTTATTTTCCCACAGTCTGTATCGGTTTACTTTGTTTTTGTTTGTTTATTAATCTTATATAAATCATTTTCATGGTAGATGATAATACTTAACATGCACGATTAGTCTGTACAGGCGCAATGTGAAGGTCAAGGTTAAGTGATGAACAGTTTTTGTTGTCATGGCCAGACTGTGGTACATTTCTAGTCCTCCCTATTGTGCACAGATAGAGTTGTTGACATAAAGAGAGACTCTGTGTTTGCTCACTTGATAAGGCCTTTCAGAATGAAGTATATGGAAATGACTGCTATTATGTTGCATGAATAGCCACTGACTCTATAAGAGCCATATCGTATTTTCATGCCATTTATTCGTACTATGGGCTGCATTAAAGGTCTGGGGGACAAAAAAAACCTGCTTTAAAACCTCAGCCCAGAACTGCTGAAATAGCACATGATGAGCCGTTGCAGATATGAGATAGAGTTTAATGCAGCGGCATGAGACAGTGCTGTGGTGTAGGAGAGAAAATCGCTCCATATTGCTCTATTAATGTAGTCTCATAAACAGATAGTGGATTTAATGCCCTTTCAAAGGAACTAGTTTTGAATGCATCAATTATTATGTCTATGTTGAGGCTAGACAGTCTTGAGTGATTAAAGCTGTTTGTGCATCAGCCAAACAGCAGGTGTGTCTCAATCAGGTGCGGCTCATTTTAATGAAATTTGGTAGTCAGACTTAGTCAGCAGCAAAACACTGGCCTTCGCTACATTAGAAACCTGTAATTTTGGCTGGTTTTGGGATTGATCTGTGCTGCAAATTTGCTGATGTATCTTAGATTCTGGAGGTATTTTGAATATGTCATTTGATTTCATTTTTTGAATTTAACTCAAGTTTTAAATATTTCTTTCCTCTGCACCAATAAATTGTGCCAGGACTACTTCACTATGGTCGGCCTACTGCGAAAGTTTAAATTCAGAGCTGTCAGGTTTGATTTGGTGGGAAATATTAGGCTTCTGTCATTTATCCTTGTGTGTTTTTGTCACTTGAGATACTGATTTCTTATTGTAAGTGATCTTGGCAGTGTTGGGGAAAGTTACTTTTAAAAGTAATGCAGTACAATATTGTGTTACTCCCTAAAAAAGTAACTAATTGCGTTAGTTACTTTTTATGAAAAGTAATGTGTTAAATTACTTTTGCGTTACTTTTTCCTCACCTGGACTGGGCTGGGCTTGCTTGTTTGTTTTTTAATAACAACAAAAAAGTTCTATTTTTGGTAAATGCAAAGGCCCTTTTACACCAAAAGTGAAATGAATAATCCTCATCTAAAGAAAATGCATATATTTATGCCTGTACCGTAGAGGGCACAGCTCATACAAACCTTTCAGCTGTGCTGCCATTTTGGATTAAAGAAGAATAGGACACCGGAGAAGAAAGTTCAACACTCTTATTTATAAATCTTATCTAAAGTAGTTTTTATTTATTAGTATGGTTGAATTAGATCATTGAAGATCAACAGCAAAGACACTGGTTGATAAAGTGAGATTAAGTACATAAAGTATATTTGTGTAATATAGTTAATTATTACAGGTTTGCATAAAATTCTGAGATTGCATTTCACTGTTTTTATTCATTTTGAGGAATACTCAATTCCTTTATTTCTCTCAACATGGGGACAGGAGAGCTGTCAGTCAATAAATTCGAAAAAGTAACTTGCGTTACTTATTTGAAAAAGTAACTTTGATATTTTATTGTAAACTGAAAAAGTAATGTTACTTTACTAGTTACTTGAAAAAGTAATCTGATTACGTAACTCAAGTTACTTTTAATATGTTACACCCAGCACTGGATCTTGGTGTAGGTATTTCTTGTGGAAGCCCATTTCCACCTCTAGTTAAGAAAAGATTTAATATAATTAAATATGACATAATTTTATGATAAAACAAAAAGTCCCATTTACAGTATGAGAAACACACTTGCAATTGTAAGATATAGAGTGGCAATTACCTTTTTATATTACATTTTTTCCATAGGATTTTGCTTGTTTTCTTTTTTTTTCTTGCCGAATCCGATTCCAGTTCATTCCAGCCACACTGTGGTTTATGAAAGTGAAAGCATCTAGAGATCTTATTAGCAGTCACACAAACACCTTGTTACCTTCAAACACCTCGCCAAGTTCAGAACAAATGCGGCTAATTCAAATGAATCTAATAAAAACCCCAACAAAAACTAACAATGCCCTGCTACCTGAAACCGCTCAGGCCACATTAATGAAGCAGCATGCAGCTGTAATGTGTTATGCAGAGGAGTTGAGGCCATGTTTTATAGATGTCTTGTGCTCCGATTCTTTTACGGTTGTTGTTCTTGCGCAGGTTTCAGTGATGGATATACCTGGCGGGGGACGCCGCATGGAGCGCCGCATGGGGCTGAACCGGACGCAGGATGTGGCCGTGTGCTGGTGGCCGCTCTGTAACGAGGAGGTTAGGCCTTGGTCTCCCATCCCTAGTGCAGCGGACAGAGTGAACCTGGTGCTGCTCGCCTGCTCGGATACCCCGGGGCTTACGGTAAGCAGACGCTCACGTGGCTTCAGGGTTGGTCTTTTATCCCTTTCTAAACTATTATTTTTTGGATGATGAAATTAAATTATGTTAGAGCGAGATTGTGCACACACTTGAAGGTCAGATAATAACCAGGGTGCGACCTCCTAAATAATATAAATACTTTTAATAATGCCCTCACAATGCTCCGCTGCTCAAGGTTTTGGAAAGATTTTCAATCTCTTTTTCGCCCCAGTCTTTTTGTCCCTTTGTACCCTTCTTTTTTCTCCTTTGTCATGCTTTACCAATCACCATTGTATTTCTCAATGAGGTGCTGTAACTCTCAGACTGTTCACTTGAACTTTTTCTTTACGTGAACAGCCAACCTTTGACCTCTCAGTCCCCTTCCTGTGTAGCTGACACTCTTTCATTGTAGCATGTATTCTGCTCTCCAGTGAATCTGCAGTTACACCACACTTTCAGTTACCAAATCAATCATGATTTACTATATATATATATATATATATATATGTGTGTGTGTGTGTGTCTTCTATTGTCTTTGTCTCTAAAGTACTATTTTTTTCTGTGTGTAAAACTTTTTAATGAGGAAAACAAGAGTAGCTTCAAGGAGCCACTTATAACACTGTCCATTTACTTCTCCATCTCTCCATTTCTACTGTACATTCCTTCTTTTTCCTGCCTCTTAGCGCTGGTAAATATTGAATGGCGATGATTCAAAAATCAGCAAGCAATGCTTAAGCTCCCAACGTTGCACTCTGGTTTTAAACATATGCAAAATCTTCACTCGCAGAGCAGGGAATGAGAGAGACGAGCAAACGGAACAGCGTTTCCAATCGCAAATGCACCAAATGAAAACAAACAAGGGGTGAAAAAATGCTAAATAAAAAAATAAAAGGGGGGGTGTAGCGTGGAGCGACGCTGGATTGCTCTGGTTGGAAATGAACCCTGGATTTATCCTGGGCCTTCACCTATTTATTTTCCTCTCTCTCTCTTTCTTTCTCTGTTCCTCTCTCTCTCTCTCTCTCTCATTTTTCTACGGTTAAAAAACATTAAAGTGTCTCTCGCCTTCATCGTTTCTAATTAAAGTGTTTGTTGTCATTTTCAGATCCGTGGTGTGAAATCAAGCTAGCAGTTTATGTAAGACGCGAGCGGTGAATCAAACGGTTCGCTCGGCGCACAGACACACACTTCAATCAATTCTGCCTCATATATATGTTCCCTTTGTTAAGTTTGCTATCTGCATGCTAAACCCATTTTCTGCTTAGTCTTCAGCATTTAAAAAGTACGCTTTCTTTCCCTATGTGGTCTTAATTCTTACCCCTCGCAGATAAGCACTGCCAAGAGACACACCGGGAAAAACACTCGTGCACACACACTTATTTATGCAAACGTTTAACATTTTTAATCAATTCCCCTGTTCCTGGAATTTAATGATTTTAATAAAAAGAATTTTTATAAATACACTTATTTTGCATCTTGAGGTGGTTGTTCAGTAAGCATTTGATATCTCTCTCTTTTTTCCTTTTGTTGATAGTTGTTTTGCATATTGAGGTGGTTGTTGTTATGTTTTCCGTACGCATTAGATGTTGTTGAATATCCTGTTATCTCTCTCAGAACACTTCTCTTTTCATTCGTTTGATCTGCTTATTTACCAGGCGTCTGTACTCTATTTACAAATTGCCACATTTCTTATGTCTTCAGCCAAACTCATATTATGCATTTAACACAATGTGATATGATAGCAGAAAAGGATAGTTTTATAGTTTTAAGGCCTGTTTGAAAAGTACTTCAGACATCACACATGGACCATGGAGTCAGTGACTTTCCGGGCAGTCCACTTTTTTTAAATGATAAAGTGGATTTTTTTTGTAATAAAACCGTAAAATAGTGATTTTTATGTGTTTGTGTTTTGTCAGTGTTCCATTTGATGATGATCCTAACGGAAGCGCTCATAACAGTCAATGGTTGCTATGGACAAATCAGTTTGCTTCAAAGCTTGGGGTCGATAAGATTTTCAGTACAGTAAAAACAGTAATATTGTGAATTATTACTACAATTTAAAATAACTGTCTTCTATTTTAATATATTTTATTAAAATATAATTTATTCCTGTGATGGCAAAGCTGAATTTTCAGCATCATTACTCCAGTCTTCAGTGTCACATGATCCTTCAGAAATCATTCTGATATGCTGATTTGGTGCTCAAGACACATTTCTAATTATTAATGTTGAAAACAGTTGTGCTGTTAAAAATTTTTAAGGAGTATTTGGTGAAAAGTTCAAAACAACCGCATTTTTTGAGCTAGAAATCTTTTGTAACATTGTAAATGTCTTCACTGTCACTTTTGATCAACTCAGTGTATCCTTACCAAATAAAATAATTAATTTAAAATGATTTAAATCTTACAGACTCCAAACTTTGGAATGGTATGCCCCCCTGTTTTGACAAACCCCCCCCCCCCATTTTTTTTTTTTTTTTTTTTTTTTTTACTTTTTGATGAGGTATTTATCTATCTGCTGAGTTTATTCCCCTCGTCTTTTTATTTATTCCTTATTCAGTGACTCTTTGTCAGTGTTGATTTGATTCTAGAAGGCTTATGTGGAATGGTTTCAATCTCTGTAATTTTTCCGTGCATGGCTGCTGTTATGATTCCAGGCCATGTTATATATGAAGAGAAAAGGTCCGAGTGGAATGTGATTTCCCGGGTTAAATTCTTGGGCATGTGCAGGTGCAGTAGAGCGAATGCTTCTGTGTTGATTTCATGCCACAGCGGCCTGACAAGCATCTGAGTAGCACACATACACTTACACACACCAGAAGAGCAGAGACTCAGCAGCAAGAACTTTCATAGATTGCCTTCATCATCATCTCCCTTTCTCTCTCTCTCTCTTTTACTGTCCTCCTCTCTCTCTCTCTCTCTCCCTCTCTCTCACTGTTTGCTCTCTGAGCTGGAAAATTGGCTCAAAGAGCTCTACTGCTGTGAACAAGGCCTGCTGCTCAGCTGGACCTCTTTGGGTTTATCTTTCAAGCTGCAAAAGAAAGTCCAGAGAAGAGAAGAAAAGAAAAGAATAGTTTTGACCAGTGACTGAAACCAATAACTAACAGAGACTCACTTACCACTGTTCTCTCTCTCTCTCTCTTTCTCGCTCTCCTTTGCACCCCCTTCACCCCCCCCAAACCTCCCCAACTCACCAAGATGCCGTTTGTCTTTGTGAAATTGAATCTGTCATTGTTTCAGCAGCAGCTGTGGGATTTGCGATGTTTGTGTGTGCGTGTGTGTGAATGCAGGTCTTAAGAAGGATCACTCTGTGAAGATGTTAAAACCTTTGTGGCGGGTGGGAGAAAGACACTCGAAATGTCCCCCAGTGCTGAGGCAAACACACTGCCTCTCAACCAGCTTTGCTTTATTTCTTCACCTTTTTGTTTTTGTTTAGTGTTACCGTGGCAAAGAGCTTAGCGCTTTCTCTCTATGGCTATCCATTACTACTAAACCGGATAAACAAGTGTGAGGATTGTGCAATTTCTTTGTAGTTCCTGATGGCACTTGTGGTCTTGATTTTACACGCACAAGACAGCACAACAGTTTAAATGTGTGTATTATTAGCCAGAAGAGTATCTGTAGCACTACCTAGCATGGTATTAGCAAAGCATTAGCCTCGCAAGGTCATAAATTCTGGCTCGAGCAGAAAGCTGACCGCCTTAAAATGGCCCAGAAAGGTGTTCAACCTAGCCCTAGCTAGGTTTTTTACTAGCTTAGTGCTAGCGGGGTCAGAATTATCGTAGTATTAGCCAAAGCAGTTGGGGCGTTGGTCTTGTGCTAGCATGGTCAGTGGGGTGTTGGTTCTGAGCCCGGGCCCAGCTGTGGACAGGCCCAGAGTGGGGGCCTCTGTGGCTGGGGCAGGTGTGTCTCAGCGGGGCCTGGCTCTGTGGAGATCTGGCACTGTTCCGGATCTCCCCTCTGTGCTGTCAGCAACTCCTCTCCCGCCCTCTCACTAAACCCCTCTCACCCCCTGGGGTGCAGCGGGAGTTGGCCCAGGGGGGATTACAGCTCAAAAAAAAGACAAAAAAACTCATCCCCTGCTTTCACAGAAACCATCGGCAACCCGCTTAACTCAGTCTCCTACGCTGGCGCGCACGCCACGGTTCTGTGCCAGCCCATCGCTCTCAGTCTCTCTCACCACACCATCTGCACCAGAAACACACATACTACAGGTAAACCCGAACTTCCTGCGTGCTGCTGTCTGATAGGACATTTTTTAAGCTGTTTGTGTGCACATTTTGAGGTAAAATCTCCAAACAAATTTGCTCAACATGTGTGTTGGGCCTGTGATTTCTACTGTCTCAGGGATGGAGGAGCCCATGCTGAATATTTACTTTTGCAAATGTTAACTTCTGGTCTCCCTGTGTTGTTTTTTGTTTGTTTGTTTGTTTGTTTGTTTGTTTGTTTGTTTGTTTGTTTGTTTGTTTGTTTGTTTGTTTCTCAAGGCTGTCTGTCTTTCTTTGTTTTTGCTTTTCATCATAATGGGTTTTTACTTTTCATATAATTTGGAAATATAATTAATATAATTTTCTACAATTTTTTTTTTTTTTTTTTTTTTAGATTTTATTGGAATTGTGGCATAGCCACATGCTTTGATACAATGATCTGTGGTGCTCAAAGCTTTTTAAATATAATTGATTATAATTAATTTAAGATGATTCAGTCACCACCAGTATAATTACATGTTATGCATAAATTGTTTAAGACTTTTTTTGGATAATAGTCAAAGAGTTAAGGTTGCTCATTTTGAGTTCAGGTGCTCAATTTGGTGTCACATTTGAATCCGACTCATTACCTGATCCCGTTACCCCTCTTCTCATTATTATTCCTATTATTATTCCTATTCTTTTCTCCTCATTATTTCCTACTATACAACATACATATTAGATTGTAATTTAAAGTTGCAGGTACAAGTATATGTATTTACAATGAATTTCTGCATACATTGGTCATAAAATCTTATCTGTCTGTTTCAGCAGAAACCAAGATTTCCTGTAATTGTAGATCAGATATGCACAACCAGTTTATAAAGAAATTCACATAGTAAATCCAAGGGTTCACATACTTAACTTTTGACTGTCTGTTTCTCTCTGTGTAGGTATTGAGCTCTGTTCGGACTGACGGGAACCCTATTGACTGCAGATTCAGTCTGACCCAACCCTACCATGTCCTGACTGTGGAGCTGCACCATGAGGCCAAACACTCCACTTCAGGACTGCATGAGGAGGCCCAGCCTCCTGATGTTCAAACCTGTGTGTATGAATCTGCTCATGGACGTCTCCAGCATCTGTCCAGCACTCCTCTATCCCTCACATCCAAACCCATTACCTGTAGTCGTGATCCGTTGGAGCGCTGGGTTCTACTGGGGCTTCAGGACTGCTCTTTGGTACTTTTCGACCCTCAGACAGGCCTCACCCAGTGGGCCACCTGCTCCATGGTGCCGACGGTGCTAGCATGGCATCCTTCAGGAGCTCTGCTGATGGTGGGCGGAGGTCAAGGCGAGCTCCAGTGCTTTGATATGGGACTCTCGCCTCTCCCTCTGCGTTTAGTGAGTGAAGAACTGGTCCCCAGCTCTGCAGGTCCCAGCCTGCAGCTCTCTCATCACATGAAAACCTCAGAAGGGCTAGAAGGGATCCAATGGGCCTACTGTCCGATATCCCAGGGAAACGAGGGTCTGGAGGCACATGATTTACTGCTGCTTCGATTTCATGAAGGGCCGCTTGCTGCGTTGAAGCTAAGACTGGGTCAGTGGGACCTTTGTGTAATTGATTGAAAAACAAAGTAGAGCAATTTCAAGTGTAGCACTAAAGGGATTTTAACATGATTATATTTGGGATAGTTCACCCAAAAATGAAATTTTGTCATCATTTACTCACCCTCAAGTTTTTCCAAACCTGTATAAAAAAGGAAGATATTTGGAAGAATTTTTGTAACCAAGCAGATCTCGCCCCCAATTGACTACCATAGTCGAAAAAAAAATACTATGGTTGTCAATGGGGGACAAGATCTGCTTGGTTACAAACATTCTTCCAAATGTCTTCCTTTGTGTACAGCAGAACAAATAAATGTATACAGGTTTGGAACAAATTGAGGGTGAACTATCCCAAATCTAAAATATTATATTATTATAAATATCCCAAATATTTCTGGGAGAACTGCACCTTTAAAACACAAACTCTCCTAAAATGGCCACAAATACAGTAATTTAAATACAGTATGGTTTACTCCAAAACCACAAATGTTGGACCATATGCCAGAGAATTTACACTAGACATTTACACAAAAGTTTCAAAGGTTTGAAGTCAGTAAGATTTTTTTTATTCATCAATGATGCATTAATTTGATCAAAAGTGACAGTAAAGATATTTATAATGTTACAAAAATGTTCCATTTCAGATAAATGCTGATCTTTTAAACCTTCTAGTCATGTGATTCTGAAGAATGGAGTAATGGCTGCTGAAAGCTTTGTCATCGCAGGAATAAACTATATTTAAAATATTTTCAAATAGAAAATGGTTATTTTAAATTTTTATTTTTATTTAAAAAATGTTTTTACTGTATTTTTTATCAAATAAATGCAGCCTTGGTGAGCATAAGAGACTTCTTTCAAAAACATTTTACCGACCTCAAACTTTTGAATGGTAGTGTATATTAAATAAATATTTACAGTATACAGTAAGTCTGGTCCACATTGCATCTCATTTAGCTAAAAACTGCCCTCATAGACTGCAAGATAACTTATGTCTGACATGTACAATATAGCAGCCAGTCCTAGTTCACTTTGTTTTAAGAAGCTGGTTAGCCAAGTCAAGTCACCTTTTTATTTTTATAGCACTTTATAAAATAGAAATGGTTTGCCCACCCATAGACCCTCCCCTCAAAGAAATCAGGACAGAAGTGGTTGAAAGTGGACAAAAGAGATGGATTAAAACAACAGATGTAAATGGGTGTGTCTCCCGCATCTACTTGTGATCCGATTGACCAAAAAGTATCTTAATACCAGATGTAAACAGGGCCTGTGTGTATTATGAATTTGATCTGAATCCAAAGTAATAAGTACCGTTTACTTCATAGGACACATTAGAAAACAAAAATGACTACACAGTCTTGATCTGATATGAAGTTTATTTTCTACTAAGTGGCGCAAATGCAAAACTTTTTTGGTGAAAAAATTCCCATGTAAAATGAACCTATGGCATAGCGGTCAGCCAATCAAATAGGAGCTTGCCCGATCCAGAGAGCATGTGCTGTTATTGTGTGTAATATACATCGGAGAGTGTGGGTGTGCCATCTGAGATTGCGTTCATTGTAGAATTGTTGATGACATTTGAAGGAATGGCAGGGCCAAGTCTTCTGAGGTCACTCAATACCCACCCTTGGGCTGCCACCTCCAGGTGCATTCTGGGATGCATTTCTCCGATAAATCATTTACAGTGGCTTACGGTCCCTCAGGGCACCAGATAAAGTTTGCCAATCAAAACCTGCCCATGCCTAGAGTTTAATTTTGACTTTGGAAGTGAATGTGACTCCCAGCGACTCAAGTCAAAGTTTTAAATAGAAAGCGTCAGCAAGAGAAAGAGTTTTCTACGAGAGAGAGGTAGAAAGCAAGGAAGGGTGGAAGGGAGAGAGAGCGGCAGCAGTTCCCTCTCCTCTGATCGTGTGCCAAGGTTTTGATGAAGAAAGCAAACGCACATCCTTTCCGACTGATAATTTGGAGCAGCTAGTGAGCAGCGCTTGTTTACCCGTTTGTCTATTTATTTGTTTGTGAACGTGTTCGTTGGGCTTGTCTTGCTCACGCTCCCGTATTTATTGACTTGTATCTCCAGAACTGCTACATGATGAAGTGAGTGAATCGGACGCACAGAAGATGAAAGAGTTGGCAGACCTCCAGTCTTCCCAAGGAAGCAGCTCTTTCTTTTTCTTTCACTCTCCCTCCCTTCTTTTTTTCCTCTCCTCCCCGAGTTATCTCATCTGGGCACGCGCTCGGCACAGGAGAGCTGCTGTACAGAGTGGATACGGGGGGCAGCTGGCCGGCACACTCTGAGAAAGTGAAAAAAAAGTGAGGGAGGGAGGGAAAAACAAGATTAATTTAAAGGAGAGGAATTTGCACAGCATTGCAGTTTGGAGCCCTTTGGTTGCATCACATAGGACACCCCGTTTGTTTTGGTTGTGTCAGATTATGCCTATATAACACTTTCTATTAAATAAGTTAGTGCGGTCTTTGTTATACCACTTACAACTATTAGAAGACCAAGAAAAACTGTCCATTGGCGGCAAGTTTTTTTCACAATCAGCAATGAATTAAGACTTCTCATAATTAAAGGTCACCTAACTGTCATTTCAAGCTTTTTTACTGGACAAAACTATTAAATTTTGAAAAAAAACTAACAAACAAAAAAAGTTTGGGCGCAGTACCAAACATTTCCACTAGATGAAATTTGTCACCCATTTATTTCCAATGAGGTCCTTTTTGACCATGAACATTTTTTTCAGGAACATTTAACCTTTTGAAATCATGTCCATGATTTTTTTGAGTGCGTTCACATGGCAAGTGAAAAAAAGAACAAACTGTAAACCTGTGCACTCCTCCTCCTCCTCCTCCTCAGTGTGATGTGTTTTTCAGTTCAATCACAGGCCTAGGGAGAAAATTAATCCTTTTCTTTTTCAATTGGGTGTATGTGTGTGCTATAAACAGCATCATTGTGTTATTCCGTCTCTCTGCAGCGCTGCAGCTCTTCTGTGTCTGTGCTGACGTCTGTCATTTCTCTCTACACTGTTATTAGTCACATTAGTTGCTCTTCAGGGGCTTGTGGGAAGCGGCCTGTTAATTTCCCACATGCAGTTTTAATTGGACCCTCCCCGACCTTCTTTCTAAATTCACTTAGAAAAAAATGGTGGCGTCATTTCATTTGCCGCAAAATGGCGCCTCCTTCTGCTCTCAGCGTCCACAGGAGGTGATTTCTGTCTGAGAGGAGAGTTATAATTGGTTTAGCAGCAGAAGTCATTTGCTTTTCTTTGCTGTGTTATATGTGTGTGTTCCTTTTTGTGTAAGACTTCAGGAATCATGAATACAGATGCGCTCGAGGGGTTGTTTTATTTCTGTGTTTGTGTGATGTTTGTCAATAATTTTTATTTGCGTGTGGTTTTTGTGGCTGTGCTGATGGTCTCCTGTTGAGTGAGCAAGGTTAAGCGTAGCTGCGATTGAGTGTGCCGTTCAGAAGCAGATCTAGTATGGCTGGATTAAGCTCTGTTACATTATTAAAGGCGCCTTTACAGGTGTCAACAGCCTCAGGTGATTACTGCTCATTGTGATCACAGACGCTAACGTTCACAGAAAGTTAGCAAGAGAAACAGACAGATAAAAGAAAAGAATAGAATGATGTGTCTGAGAGAGAAAAAAAGAGACAGGAATAAAGGAAAAGAGAGAGGAGCAGATACTAAAACATGAGTGTGTGAAATGCAAGAGAAAGGTTGAGTAGTTAAATATACAATGAAATGCTCTTATTGCACTGTAAAATCAGCACCAACCTGAAGATATTAAAGATAATATCTGATAAAGTAACAACAGTAACAAAAAAGTGCCATGCAGGGCCCAACAGTAATTTTCCGCTGGCCCGGTTGGGTCAGTTAGTTCAGATTTGTACATGTCCACAAATATTATAAATAGCTGTTTTTAGGGAAATATTTTAACCTTGTGAGAGAAAAAAAATATTTCTTAATAAAAATATTAATATAACTCTTGTTAGAACAATAATTCCACATAATTTTTTGCAAAATATTACTGATTTGACTAGATAACGGCATAACGTTGCATAATTATAAGGGTGGTAAGACAGCCCTACTTGATGGAGCAAGTAACAGTTCAACTTTACTGTTACCATGTATAATGATAATTCTTAGAATTACTTTGTAATTCTTTGTAGTATGTAAATACCGTGGTACATAAATATGATATACACTATTGTTTAAAAGTTTGAGGTCAGTAAATCAGCATATTATAATGATTTCTAAAGGATCATGTGACTCTGAAGACTGGAGTAATGAGAGCTTTGCCATCAGAGGAATATAAAATTACATTTTAAAATATATTAAAATAGAAAACAGTGTTTTTTTAAATTGCAATAATATTATATAATATTATAGTTATGATCAAACAAATGAAGCCTTGACTTGGTGAGCATAAAGCCCGGAGCACACCATGCCGACAGTCGGCAGTCGGGCAGTTTTTATTCGTCGGCTGACTGAGTTTTCTCAGTGTGTTCCGTACCCTCGGCTATTGGTCCTCGTCTGCTTGTTTTGGCCGATTTGACACGTTGAATCAGCGTCGGAGCTCGTCGACCAGTCGGGCCCTCTGATCATTCTGATTGGCTGTTCAGCTACAGCATGTTGTAAAGTTAGTGTTTATTTGCCTTCTCATTTCATTGCCTTCTCGCTTCTCACTATATAACTGTATTGATATCAGCGATTAAAAAATCCATATCAGTTGACCACTTATGCATTCAGATCAGTTTAAAGAAAACTCGTATGTTTGACACTTTAGTGATTAAAATTGTGGAGTGCAATGGCTGATGTCAAGATTTTCACTTGATAATAAATACATATTCCATTTTTTTCTTACTGAACTCACTTATCATATGCCTTCCGAGCACTTCAAAATCAAAGTGTGTGTGTGCGCGTTTTTGTGATTTATGAGGACACAAATTTGTATAATGACATGGGTATTACACTGGCATTAAGACATAAACATGAAATTAAGACATAAACATGAGGAAATAGCTTTAAAAACATACTAAACAATGTTTTTTTTTTATTTAAAAATGCAGGATGTTTTCTGTGATGGGTAGGTTTAGGAGTAGTGTAGGGAGAATGTACAGTTTGTACAGTATAAAAACCATTACACCTATGGAATATCCTCACTTTGATAGCAAAACAAACCTGTGTGTGAGCGTGTGTGTATAAACTGTCCTGGAGACAGTCACAGAAAAATAAGTGAAGGGGTAAATAAACTCCAAGTACATGAAAGCCATTGTTTGCCAGTGATTGCAATGTATAGAAGTGTTTTTATTGGTTTTAAATCAACTTCTTAGAGGTTGCCAGTGACTGAATTTTACAGATTTTTAAATAATCTTACTGGGTACCATAGACTTCACTCCACCAATTTATGAGATCTCCATTTCACCTTTTTTTAAGTCAGGCGATCTTGTGTTTTTGTAGACTCTTATACGGTAAGAGCTGACTTTTTTGTTATTTTTTTAATTCATTCATATATCAGCAGCTGCCTATTAACTGCCAGGTTATTTCCCAACCCAAACTGCATGATTATTTTTTATTTCAATTTTTTTTTTTTTTTATTGGCTGATGTTGTTGGTAAATGGTGCCGTTCGGTCTTTCTTCTGTTGTTCTACACTTAATTGAATTAATGTTGCCACATGATATTGTTAGAGTGGATGGCGTCATCTGAACTTGCCACACCTTGACTCTTATAATTCTCTAAACTAACTGACAGCAGTTTCCACACCAACAAGTACGTTTAACCTGAATCGACTGCATTTGCCCTGTGTGTCAGTTCACACACACACACACACACACACAAACACCTCTTAACAGTGCTACAGGGAAAGAGCACAGACTGAAGATCGATCCAAATGTCAATGGCAATCTTACAGAGCGTCGCCTCTAAAGATCTCCCACCTCATACGATCCAGAGCTTGCACAATCTCTCTCTTTCTCTGTTCCTTGTAATTGTGAAAATTCCAAATATTTTGATTCTTATTTTTTCCTTTTTTGTGATTTTTATTTATAGTTTAATAAAAAGAGGACAGGAAATGATGTAGACAAGAGTGAGGGAAAGTGATTGGGGAAACACGGCTTAATGTTTCAGATCATGACGGCTTGCATACCGTAACTTTACTCTAACATGCTGTAACTACAGCAGTGCCATTGAACGTGATTTTGGAGAAAGTTTGCTTCTGTCATCATCATATATTTGATATGTCTCACATCATAACCATGCAGCCACTTAATAATAAACAATAATAGTTCTGCATTTTTTCTGTCTGCAGGTGTGTTTAATGGTGCTCAGCTAGGCCCAGGCGATTTAGTACAGCACCGTTTGCGCTGTGAGGAGGTGGATGCAGCACTGGGAATTCTGGGTAATATGGACTGGGCCATGATGGGAGCGGAGTGTTACAGGTCACTCATCTCCATCACAGATCACCTGCTGAGAAAACCACTGGACCAGCAGACTGAAGGTAAACACTTCAGATCTTAAGGCTTTGATTTCTGGACGGACAAAGTGTGCAATAAACACAGCTTAGAATCAAAAATGTATTTATGCTTCAAAATAACACTATTTAAATTAAGTTAAGTGCTCTTGTACAATACAAACAGGACAATGGAGCACAATGAAAACCATGTTTTTATTGACTGAGAATATGCTGATTGTGGCCCCAAAAGTATTTGGACCACTTATAAAATATCAACAATGTATCAAATCATGTGGTAATGTTTTAATTAAATCATATTTAAAATGTATTTTGAACAGCAAACACACATTTCTAGTAAAATATTTACAATTTATGGTTGTCAAAAGTTGGTAGTACTTCATCTAATTTGTTGAAAACTGTTTGGGACCACATTTGATCCTGATGTGTGTGATTGCAGATCAGTTGGAGTCAGCGCTGGGGCTGTTTTATGCTCCCTGCAGACCCCTCTCAAACACTGTCATACTGGAGTACAGAGACCCCATCAGCAGATACGCCCGACGATTCTTCCATCACCTGCTCAGGTACACACATAACACATACTCTACATACAGTTCACATCACCTATTGCAAGTAATTGTGTGTGTTCCAGATTGAAATGTTTAAATTATGCTCTTCAATTATAAATAATCATTTATGGCTGTTCAATACTTCTGACTTCTCTTCTAGACACCAGCGGTTTGAAAAAGCCTTCTTGCTGGCTGTAGATATCGGAGCTAGAGATCTGTTCATGGTGAGCACACACTTTCAGACATGTTCGTAAAATTACCCAAAAAAGTATTTGGACAGGTCCAGGGATTCCCAAACCTTATTTGTCAGCCATACCTGTAAAGCAAATCTTGAAAAAATCTTAAAGTTGATATTTTATTTTAATTTAGCAACAAATTTTAATTTTTTTACGGTTCTTTTACGGATGTTAGTTAATGGTCACATGACATGCAGGTAAACTAATAAAATATTTTGTCTTTTAAGTATTTTTGTTTTCATTAAAAAATTACTTATTCCCTCACAAACCTCAAATTGGAAAACCCTGCATTAGACAACCAAAAATTGTTCTTTATTTTAAAGAAAAAAGACAAAAATCACACTTTTCAAGCAAAATATTTCACAAAAAGATGTTCTGCATTGTAAAAATGCAGATACACTGTTCTAAATGAAGACAAAGTATCTGGACACTTTCTGGTTGCCAAATGTTAGTGGATCGTGTTCATTTATCAGCTAAGGCTCGTGAACTTGATGAGACCTACTTTATTCATTAAAATCACCTAAACACCAGTTGGTTAAAAATAAAGGCAAAAAACCTGTATGAATTTCTTTGTTCTGCTGAACACAAAGGAAGATATTTGGAAGAATGTCAGTAACCAAGCAGATCTCACACCCCCATTGACTACCATAGTATTTATTTTTCCTACTATGATGGTTTGGTTACTGACATTCTTCCAAATATCTTGTTTTCAGCAGAACAAAGAAATTCAGTAACACTTTAGTATAGCAAACACATATAAACTATTAACTACGAATTTTTCCTTAATAAACTCCTAATTTACTGCTTGTTAATAGTTAGTAAGGTAGTTAAGTTTAGGTATTGGGTAGGATTAAGAATGTAGAATAACATTCACACAATAAGGTCATGCAAAATAAGGCATTAATATGTGTTTAAGTACTAATAAATAGCCATTATTCGAGTAATATGCATGCTAAAAAGCAACTAGTTAAAAAAGACCCTAAAATAAAGTGTTACCAAAAATTCATACAGGTTTGGAACAATTTGAGGGTGAGTAAATGATGACAGAATTTTCATTTTTGGCTGAACTATCCCTTTTAGTGTCCAAGTGTGAATGTAATGGAACAAAGTACACTAAATGTACACTACCACAAAAATATTGAGCAACACAACTGTTTTCAATATTAATAATAATAATGAGAAATGTTTCCTGAGCACCAGATCAGCATATTAGAATTAGAATTAGATTTCATAAAGACCATGTGACACTGAAGCCTAGAGTAATGGTTGCTGAAAATTCAGCTTCGCCATCACAGGAATAAATTACATTTTAAAATATATTCAAAAAGGAATTAAACTGCAATAATATTACTGTTTTTTTATTGTATTTTTGATCAAGCAAATGCAGCCTGGGTGAGCATGAAACATACAAATCTTAATAACCCCAAACCTTTGAACATTTTGTACATATGAAAATGTCATGTAAACTGCAGGCAGAAAGCACAATTGAATTAAACTAATAAAGACTTATCTGTGGTGATGATTATTAATAAAAAGATGAATTAATTTATTATTGTGACCAAGGTATAAATGAAAAATATGCTTTAAAATGAACTTCAAAATGTGTTGCCATTGTGCATGATAACAGTGTAGTTATAGGTGAGTTACACAAGTAGAGAGCTTTGCGTTGGCCCTGTTTTGGGCTGAGAGGCTCAGGGCAGGTGCAGCTTGGGATTTGAGGCCCCTGGCCATGTCATGTCCCCTCTCTCCTACCATAACAAGAATCTTAGAGGCTCCAGAGAGCAACAGTTGCTAAGAGAATGAGGGAGGGGGTGCGGAAGAAAAAGAGCGAGGGAGTCTGTCTTTCACAGCTCTCGTGGCCGGTACACTATCTTTTCTCTCCCTCTCCTTTCTCACTCCTTTAAATGGTCCTGTGTGTGTGACCCCTTTTCTAGGCCTCCTCTCTCCATGCCCGAGTGACACCTTCCCTATTAGCGTTCACACCGGCCGCTGTCTCTCTCTTTCTCTCTGTCCTTTTTTCATGCAGTTCCTCTCTCTCCCTCCTTCTTTCACGCTGATCGCACTCGTTCCAATTCATTCCCCACTAAGTGCTGCTGCTGAGGGCCCCAATTGAAAAGGTGGAGCTCAAGCCACACAAGCCTGAAAGGGCAGAGAAGAGAGGGAGGGAGGGAGGGAGCGAGAGAGAAGGGCAAAGGAAACCTGGATCTGTTATTCTTGGGACATGCACTGGGAAAACCGAAAGGAGAAAGGATGAGAGAGACGCAAGTGGCAAATTATGAATGGCCCATGAATATCAGTCCTTCTGAATCAACAAAGAGAAGCGAGAGCGAGTGAGCTAAAGGCAGAGAAACTGAGAGAGAGAGAGCGAGAGGGAGCTAAAGCCAATGGCGTTTCACCCCACGGTTTTGGCTCTTGGCTAATTAGCCACAGAAGTTAAATTAAACCACCCACAGGAGAGAGGGAGAGAAAGAAAGAAAGAGAAAGGCAGAGAACGAGCGGGGGTCCTTGCTCCATCTGATCCAGTCCCCTCCGTGTCACAGAGGTCAGCTGAAACAAAACGGATGGAGCCCCACGTAAGAGCCCCCAGTATGAGCCAGGCTCGAGTCTCCATTGTCTCCGAACCAACAATGGAGCACCAAAAGAATTTCTCTTTCTTTTCTTTTGTAAGAAGCCTTTTGTGAAGTGAAGCACTTTGGTGTTGGAAGAAATTGGAGGGGTCGGAGTCACCCAAAGGGGTAGAGAGGAAGGGAGAGGGAGGGCAGGGTTGCCCCTCCACTCATTCACTGGAGTGTTTTGCATAATTGTTACATTCTATACTTGTAATTATCCTGTGATGTGAACCTGATAGTGCCTGCGCTAATTCATTTAGCTGTATTTCACTGACTTTACTCATTCCTTGCTCTTTTTTTTTGATCTGCCGATTAATTAATTAGATCATAATTGTGATCGTATGCTCGCTTTGTTGGTTAATGGGGCGTGTGCATGTGCGTGTGTTTGCTGGATCGGAGGGGGTCGTGTTCATTTCAACGATTAGACGTGACGTGCCGCACTGAGCTGATATTGGCTGGTTTCTGTGTCGAGATGGATAATGAACTCTGTAAGACCCTCTCGCGTATCTGATAAACACCTTCCTCAAACACTCACGTGGATTACAGGTGTGATCCTCCTGAATTGTCTTCGCACTTGTGTGTGCGAGTGTAAATGCGCAATTGTGCATGTAACGGTTCTTTCTCTACGGTTCTCTCGCTCTGCTCCACTGGTCCATGTTAATTTCAAACTCTTTTCTGACGTCGAGCGAATATCAAGCATCATCGCTGGACCAGCTGTTTATCCTGTCTCCATATGCCTCTCCAGTCAAAAAATAACACTAAAAGGCCGTTTATCCGTGTTTGAGCTCTTAAAGCTCTTAAATAAATAAGATTAGACCAGATCCTGTGTCCTATGTAAGCTGTGGTGAATAAGAGGTATAATATCTGATTTATGTACAGAATTATTGTCATCCCTCTTAGACGTCTGGATTCACTTGCTTTTTCTCTGTCTGTCTCTCTGTTTCTTGGCCTTCCTCTCTTTTTCGATCTATCTCTCTTTCTGGCTCAGAAAGCATTATGTTCTGCTAAGCTGAAATAAAGGTCTTCAGATGCATTGCTAATATCCAGTGTTTGGCACCTATTCGTTTTCCCTTTCAAGTCTTTACTGAAAACATGATGCCCTTAGAATGCTCTCTCTATCTCTATTGTTGCATCTGATTTTTCATGTGCTTAGGGAAATGTGGGCCACATCCACTGAAAGTTCATGCCTGTAGCTGATTCAGGGCTCCAGACTGTGATTAAATGTGACTAATAATTTGCAGTAATAATTTAAAATGGAAGGAAAACTTAACCGTGATAGCTGAGTTACTGAAAAAGATTCATAAAACTTGCATGTTAGTTATCAGTTTGAATCAGATTCAGTGAATTGTTTAGAGCTGTTACTGAGTTTGCAGTTGACTATATTCTAAAAAATATATAAACAATATAAAAAAATCACAAACATTGTTTAGCATAATGAGTTACATTTGTAATGTTCAATCGATTGTAAGGAAATCACTTGTGGGGTTTAATCAAAATAAATGTTTTTAAAATGGGTAGAAATAATTTACCATATCGAGCAATTCTGTATTTCGTCAACAAAAAAAGTAATTTGACATTTTTTAAAGTTGAAGAATCATTGTTTGAATCATGAGGTTATTGGCTCTCATCCCTGAGCCTGTGAAAAGCTAAATCAAGTCCTGTTTGATGTTTATAAGTCACTCTTACAAACTCCCCAACCCCCCCTCCCCATTTGATCAGACTTGGAGAGGCCGGTTGACAAAACAGGCATTAGTGCTCTGCAGGTCCGACTGTGCTGTATTCACCCTCCCTGCATCCTGCCGCAGCTCTGACTGATGTCCCTGAAGCGGAAGGATGGGTTTAGCGTTTAAACGGACAGGCAGAGAGAGGATCTTATTAGTATCGGAGTCAGCACTGAGCTTCTCTCCCAACTTTCACTTTAATTTACCCATGAATGGGCCCCTCCAAGATGGTCAAATATAGTCTGTCAATTACATTATTATAAGTTCTTCCAGCGTGTCTAAAGATCTTCTCTACAGATACATAAGGATATTCTGTTGACCAAGAATGTTTTATACCACATTGCTGAAGATAGACATATCAGATTCATTTAATGTAGCTCTAGCTCTTAAATTTGATTGGATGGTCTGAATAAGTGAGATGAACGGTATAGACATATGTGACCAAACATGCCAGGTTACCTGTTGGCAAGTTTTTGGTTTTTGTTTTGTTTTGTTTTTTTGTTTGTTTTTTTTGTATTTTGTTTTGTGTTTTGTTTTTTTTTTTGTTTTGTTTTTTGTTTTGTTTTATTTGTTTTGTTTGTCGTTTTGTTTTGTTTTATTTTATGTTTTTTGCTTTATATATATAGGAGTTTTTCTCTTGGAAATGATGGACGAACTATTGCTTGACAGAGGAATTGATTTTTGTGGCTGTTACTATTAATTAATGCAATTTTTTATTAAACAACATATTTTATCAAATTTGCAATTCCCCTGTTTTCTGAAAGCAGCAAGTAATCATTTCTATAGTGAATTTACCACTGTGTTGGTAGTTCTTCTCTTTTAGTTTATTGCTTGTTAGATGTATTTTATGATTTTTTTTTTTAATACTTTGTTGAGTTCACCAAAGGTTTCTGTCAGTGAAGCAAGTCTAGTCATTGATAGACTTTCTCTGAGCAGTCGGGTGTGCTTTATCTCTGTTGTACGTCTCAATCCGGCATCCATTTTGGTGGGACTAATGGTGTGACATTTAAAAACATGTTTGTGGGTTAATGGAGGTCTTCTGACTGCATGAGGCTCTATAATAGATATATTATAGTCTATTCTCTGGGATGAGAGGGCTCATATTTAAGAGAGAGAAAGAGCAAGAGCGAGTGTGTGAATGTGTGTGCGTCACACACCCACCTGCTCGTAATGACAATAGTTTAAACTCTATTCCGACATGAAGAGCATCGCTCCTGCTTTTTAAAAGATGACACATGCCTTTCCCCACATCTTTGTGCTTTTTGAAACCAGTATGATTGCATCCGGTCAGAGTTCAGGGAGAAAGAGAAAAGGAGGGAGGACAACATAAAGGCGACTGAACAAATGAGCAAGACAGATTTTTGAAAGTTTGATACTTTTATCTGTTTTTTTCCCCCCATCTTAAACTTCAAACAGGTTATTTAATCTATTCTCTCTCTCTCATTCTCCCGCAGCCTCTATTCGCTGCTTCTCTCTCTTCAAGTAGAGCGCAAAAATGAAAAACGGAAAAAACTGAAGTATTGTCATGTGAGCTGAGATTAATTTTAGATTGCTCTGCTGTTCTGCTTTACCTTCAAAGGACCTCCATTACGTGGCAGCAGATAAGGGTGAGGTGGTGTTAGCCGCTGTAGCCAAGAAGAAGGCTAATGAAATAGACGCAGAGGCACAAACATCGGCAAAAGGTGAGAGAATTATTCACATAATGTTAGTTACAATAAAAATGCTCCCAAATCTGGTGTTTTAATAATGTTTTGTGAGTGCAAATATTCACTCAAAAACTCTAATTATCTGCATGTTTTCAAACAGGTTTCCTGACCATACTTCCCCTGTCTTTCATTGTTTGAACACACATATTAAGCTGGGATTGGTGGAATTATTTTGGAACAGAAAAACTATTTCCTTTTTAACTTTAAAATTTTTTTTTTTTTTTTTCATTTACAGCTGTTGCAGTTGGCATGTTTTAGTAAAATGTGCTCTAGCGCTTAGTTCAAAACATTTTTACTGTTAATTTCATTCAGTCTTTCATGATATGACGTAAGATGCATGTGACCCTGGCCGTGGCACCACTGGGAAATTAAAAAAGCCATTAGGTTTCGTAATGTTTAATCTCTTATGTAATTATATTTGACTTTTTTAAGGTTTTTTTAAACTGCGCAGATATAGAGGAGAGTTTGATTTGTTCACATTGTTAATTGGCTGAATAGGACTGGTTTAAAGTGCATTGACCTCGGCTCTGATATTCTGTTTCCTACTGACCTGATGAGGACGTCCTACATGCTGCTCATCATCAGCGATGTTCAACAAATATTTCCTAGGCCAACAGGGTGGGCAGACATTCAAATGAGAAAGGGCAGTAGAAAGAAAAGAAAAGCAAGTGGGAGATGAGGGACGGACAGAAGTAGTTCAGCTAACAGGTGTACAGATGAGACAAGGGAGGTGTTTAGCTTCTAATAAGGGGGTGAAAACTTGAGGGTGTGTGTGTGTTTCCCACCCCGTCTGCCCATAAGCCTCTTAATTATGTCCTTGATGATTTCCCTGCTCTCTCACCCCGAGCAGACCTTAGCCTTGGAAGGAAGTGCTTAAGAGAGTGAATGTGAAATGAACAGATGGGCAAAATAGTCTGTTTGAGGGCATTTTACCGCTGTTAATAGTTAAAATGTTGCAATTATAAGTCATTGCCTGAGATTTTTTTTTTTTTTTATGTAGTGCAAGATACACGGGGGTCTCAGGCTCTCTCTCTCTCTCTTTCTCTCTTTCTTTTCTGTCAACTCTGTGTACGTTTTCGGGTCAATAGCTTCTTTCAGGTGCTGATATTGCCCGTGTGCGTTTGTGTGCAGGGATTATTGTGGAATAAAGGAATATTTACAGGAAATTCTGTAAGGCAGCGTAGAGGATCATAAATAGGGAATGAGAGCGGTAGGATTCTGCTTTGTGCTGTGCATTAAAAAGACAAGGTGTCTTGTTTACATTTGGCCAGCCTGAAGCGAAAGTCTCAGACTGCCAGCCAACCATGACTCACAGTCACACACACACAGGCTAGAAATTCAAAAGTTACTTAATATTCACACATTATATGGCCGTTCTCATAAATAAAACAAAGAGCTTTAAGGGTATTGTTCTGTTGTTGAAGCTTCTGGATGATTATTGACTATTTAGCAATGCTGCCTAGTCTCTTAAACCAATATAATAGATAGGGCTGTCACTCTCTTCAAATTTGTAATCAAATCAATTACATGATACCCTAATTAATTAATCAGATATCCACAGATTAGAGCTGGGAAGTATGACCAAAAATCTGTATCAAGGTATTTTTTAAGATTCTAGTGGTTTCATGGTATAATATCCCGGTACTTTTCATGACTGGACCTTTAGGTTTATTGTGGCTTATTTTACTGTCAGAAGTACATAGAATATAAAAACATTGTACGTCAAATATTAATTTACTTTTTAAAATGGTGGTAATCAAATCAATTTATAAAACTAACAATTTAGTTTATCCTTTCAAAATGTTATCAAATGAAAATGTAATAATTCCTTTTATTTTTTGGCAAGTTTATGGTTTAATTTAAAACAAGGATGAAAACTTGTTTAAAATTCCTTAAAATTGTTTTAATTAAATAATAATAATAATAATAATGTTATTATAATTATTATTATTAGGCTATTATTACTTTACACAGTACATTGTACTGTGCAATAGTCAGAGGTCGCGTTAACCGAAAATTTACCGTCATTGGCGGAATTTTTTTAGCAGTGATGGAAAAATTCTGAAAGCTATCCGAGGGTCAATTGTAATTTGCAACTGTAATTCCCACCCCTGTCCACTTGGTGGCGAGTGCACTCTTGCTGACTATCAACGAATTACATAAGAGACATGATACGGATTTCGGTAATTTGTACTGTATATTTTAACATATTTTCTGTTGTTCATTTCGTTCTGTAACGTAGTAGCTAAAGAGGAAGGGATGATCACGTTCACTTTCGCTCTGCTCGCTTAACTGAGGCACTACAGTGATCCCTCGCGCCACATAAAGAGCGCCAAAAGGGTATGAATTTGTGATAAAATAGACAGAATTGAAAGCTGAGACTTGTTTCATATCAAAAGTAAGCTTATTGTGATGTATTAGAAAAATTTCATGATGACACCTGAAAAGTGACAGTGAAAAGTGAAATATGCATAATCTAGCCTAAATGCTTGTCCTGTAAAAAAGAATTGTGAACAAAAACAACGCCTATTAAATAGCTTATTATCACTAAAATTTTAAAATTAAAATGATGGGTAATAAT
Organism: Chanodichthys erythropterus; assembly: GCF_024489055.1. Classification (NCBI taxonomy): domain Eukaryota; kingdom Metazoa; phylum Chordata; class Actinopteri; order Cypriniformes; family Xenocyprididae; genus Chanodichthys; species Chanodichthys erythropterus. Next base: position 21,214,657 of record NC_090238.1, on the reverse strand, counting down.
AGAATATGACAGAATTTTTACAACCCTGTCCATCAAAATAATGGACAATGCGAAAGTCTAACACGACCTCTGGCAATAGTAATATATATATATTTCATAATTTCTTCAAATTAGACCAAACTTTTATTTTGGTGGATTGTAACAAAGACCTTTGTGTTTCAGTGTGTTTTAATAAAATGTCTTATTATTATTACCTGAAGAAGTGCACTCTACAATGCAATAGTAATATATTTGTTATAATTTGTTCGTTTTTTTTTTTTTTTTTTTTTGATGTTTGTGTGTACATGATATGACGGTCATTTTATCAAATGAAATGGTGACATGTTTGTGAAGTTAAAGGTAGGGTAGGCAATGTTTTTTATAAACACTTTTTGTTATGGTTCCAACTCTATGATAGAAACGAAAAATTAAAGTGGTTAAAATATTAAAAAATGTACATATATCTTCTGTGGAAGTCTCAGGACCAAATTTTTTGTCCAATCATTACATTCGGTCCTAATGCAATGTTAGGATGTCCTGCCTGTCGACATATGTATTTCCCTACCTCCGCGCACCCTTTTCGCGCAGACATCAAACGTCATCGCCGCATTTCGTGAGGCTATGCAGTAGGAATGTAATGGTTTTATCAATATCATGGTATTACGATAGCAAAATTGTCTCAATATTATCGTGGTCACATGAATGTACGAAACAATGTCTTCTGGGCAAACAGTGTAGGTTTTTTTCAACCTGGTTCTAAAAACAGTTCTGGTGTGATGGGTGGGCGAATTGCGAGGAACGTATCCTTTAATAGAGACATCTCACCTCATGAATATTATACCAATGAATGTACTGAAAAGCCCTTGTGGCTCATGCTACTCATACAGATATCGATGCAGATGGAGAGAGAGAGAGGTGCAAAGGCAAGCTGCACCATTAATCTTTGAAAGATCGCATTCTCGATTTCATCACCTGCATGATCTGATTCCCGAATGACTACGATTCCCCGTGTATATTAAACCTTTGACAAAAATAAAATTGCGACATTCAAATCTGCGTTTGCACTGCCGTTGATCCAAAGCGAGTTGTCATGTTTAGTTTAGATATAAATAGCTTCACAAACAATCTTGTCAAACACACAGTATCATTTCTGTTAAAAATATTCAAGTTATCACAGAAGCATACAAAAGTGTATTATTCAGATATCCGCTGATGTCTACTTACTGATCAAAATAGAATAAATCACCTTTTGGAAGTGCTTCTAATAACGACTGTTTCTATTGCATTGTTACACCACTAGGTGGCAACAAATTAGTGTTAAAAATGTATCACGGAATCATTCTTTTACAAACAAGTGAAATCTCTGTACATCGTTGTTTAACACTTATGGCACTTTTTTCCAAGTCTTCATTTGTTTTTAAATATTGCAATAAATATTGTATCGTGGACTTTATATTGAGGTATTGTCGTATCGTGACATTTTGAACTCTGCATAGTAGGGATGTAACGATATCAATACACTCTATAGAGCTCCACTGAGTAGATGCAAACATGCAGCAAATGTTTCAGCTACGCATTGGTATGGCGGTATTTGAAAAATATATATCGTACCATATACTGCCCAGCACTACCACAATTAATTTAATTTATTCGTATTAAAAATGGATTTAAAATATGCAGCAATAAATGAGTTTGTAGCTATACGATATACACATGAACCTTCAGAAATCAGTCTAATATGCTGATATAATATTCTTTAATATGCTCAAGTAACATGTATTATTATTGTCAGTGTTGAAAAGTTGCTGCCTAATATTTTTGTGGAAACTTTTTTTTTCAGAATTCTTTGATGAACAGAGAGTTTAAAACAACAGCAATAGATTAATAGATTTAATTTAGGCTTTTACTCACATATACATTTTGATCAGCAAACAAAATATCAACCGAACCTGCTTCACACGCAAAAGCAAACCTCTTTCGGAATCTCAAACGTGCTGCGTAACACAAGAATGAACCTCATTGGTTCTCGCACTTCAAGCAAACATGCTTGAGCTTCCGCTTACCATAACTTTTTATATGTGAATAAAAGCCTAAATTCAATCCGTTCGTCATATAAAGCGATCGAGTCTCTTCAGAAAATTTGAACTAAACCTCTCAATTCATATGGATTAGTTGTACGATCTGTATATGAACTTTTTGAAGCATCAGAGTTAGTGCTGCACGATATATCGCATGAGATTGTCACGCGCATTTCGTCAGTAAAGCCGGTTCCCTGATTACCGCAGTTCACTGACAAGCCACGCAATATCGCGTTCATATCGCAGATGAATCGACTTCAATAATGAACGCGATATTGCGTGGCTTGTCAGTGAACTACGGCTCTGTCTATTAAATGGCGCTCCATTTGAAAGCAGGTGATGGCGATTTAGCGGTAATCAGGGAACCGGCTTTATTGACGAAATGCGCGTGACAGTCGAATGCGATCGCCCAGCCCTAATCAAAGTGTCAGTTCCGAAGCTGTCTATGGAAGGACAAAAAGATCTTCATTTGTCTTCTGAAGATGAACGAAAGTCTTACAGGTTTGAAATGGATGATTAATGACAGAATTTAAATTTTTGGGTGAACTAACCCTTTAATATAAACCAAATTCATGTGTTAAAGAGGCTTCCAGCTTGTCATGTCTGAACAGCTGTTTTACACCGATGGTCAGGAAGCAAGATTATATTCCAGAATTTTTATTGTGTAATTTTCTCGATGAATGCATTAAAATAACAGCCCTAAAAATGTATTTTTCCTTACATGTTTTTATATTGATCTCCCTGCCTAGACTCCCTACAAGTCTCTCTCTCTGTCTGTCTGTCTTTCCATCCTTCCACCATTGCTTTATTGTCACAGAAGAGGATCAGTGTTCACTGTCTCATTGAGGAGTGTGTTGATTTGGTGAGAGAGCCAATTGTAAAGGAGGACTCTGAGAAGAGCGTATGAGAGGGATCATCTTATAGCTCATGAGATGCAGACGCACACACTGCTGTGCTGTAGGGTGTTCCCTGAGATCAAGTCTCACTTAGTGTCTCTTGTTATATGTAACCTTCACTGTCTCTGTCTGGGAGAGTCGTGTACCAGACGCCCATGTATTACACAATATGTCATGTTCTCTCTTTCTCCCTCTGTTTCATATAGAAGAGCTTCTACATTTCAAAGATTCTTCATGTTAAACTGTTTTCCTCAGGGCATGGTGGGATTTTGTGTGTGATTTCAGATGAGTGTCAGTCAGCATACGGAGAGCAGAGTGGAGTCAAGCTACCAACAACCAGCAGCGACAGACATGTTCACCACCCCAAACACTGGAGCACTGCATCAAGGTGTGTATCTGTGTGTGTTTTAAATTAATTATTCAAGTCTAGATTGGCTGATACATTAGCAAATGCACTTCTTGAAATGCCACATTCTGATGCTGTTAGCAGTGTCCTTTTTATAGCATTTATCAGAGTGCATTTCTTAAAGGGATAGTTCACCCAGAAATGAAAATAATATTACTTTTTTGCCCTCATGTCATTCCCATCTGTTATTTTTTTTCTGTGGAACACATTTTTTTTTTTTTTTTTTGAGTAACCGTTATATTGACCACAGATGTCACGTTCCAAAACAGGTAAAATTCTAAATAAACTTGGGATTCGCTTAGCAAGAGTTGTGAAGCCGTAAGTGTTTGTTATTATTTCTTAATAATACTGAAAACAACCCTGACCAGAGCATTGACTCAGTGAGCTGAACTTCAGAACCGACTGAGAATAAATAATTCATTTCATTTTGTGTTTTGGATCAACCAGTTCATTAAAAAGAACTTATTCCAAAAAAAAAAAAAAAGTTCAATCATTCAGTGACTGTCAAATTCACACAATGCCATTATGTGGCTTCAGACATCTTTGAATATAGTGCACAAGTTTTATGAGCTACTTTTATGGTGCTTTTTGTCTCTTTTGTAGCTTGACAGAAGTAGTAATTATGAACATGAGGGGAGTAAATAATGATTATGTATTTGTATTTTTGTGAACTATTCCTTAAAAACTCATGTCAGACATATACACAAGTGGGATATTTTAAGCAAGCAGCCATACTAACTGTTCTAGTTTGTGTAATTCACCCAAGTTTGGCCTGGAGCATCACAATGAGTGTGTAGAGTGGATGTGTGTGTGTGTGTGTTACATGAGGATTGTCCTATTGTCTTATCCTCTCTCTGATTCCATTGCTGCTGACGGAGGGAACGTTGACTCTGTGCAGACTCTTTCTTTCTGTCCCACTTAAGCTCCCTCGATCTCCTTTAAATCCTCCCTCTCCCATCAGCCAGTTCCGAGTGGACGGCCCAAAGAGGATGGGGTGGGATTAAAGGGTTTTTAAAACATAAAATAAGGAGTTTGGGGTAATTTGGCAGCCCGAATCCCAGTTTACAGGCCTGAACTGCTACACGGCCGCATGCAAGACATCAGAGGGAGATGCTCCCACCCAGATAAATAGCAGTCAAGAGAGAGAGAGGAAATCCTCTTCTCATTTTTCCCTTTTTATGTTTGTTTTTTGGAGTTTGTTTTTTTTTTTTTTTTTTAATTCTATTTAACCAGACTAATCTGGTCTCCGATGAAGTTTTATTGTTCCTTATGCCGAGCCAATAAGGCTTAGAGACACTGATTCGAGCTTCATGCCTGCGTTGTGCTGGCAAAGAAAAAAAAGATGGGGAGAGTGAGCGAGAGAAGGAGTACAATGACTTGGTGGCATCACCGTCGGTTGTACTAAATCCAGCCCTGTGCAGGGAGAGAGGCAAAGATGCGGATATCTGGAAAACATCCCGAGTTCAACACACATCTGTTGACGCATCCTTTTATTCTCTCACACACACACACACAACGCACTCGGAGAGATGCACTCCAGCTCTTGGACTCGTGACGCTTTTTGCATCCGAGTGCATCTGTACATGTGTAGCGATGTGTATGTTTGTTCGCATGTTTGTATGGTGTGGGCTGCGCCCCGTAGGCCTCTTTTTCTCCTCCTCCCTCGATTCCTTGTAAGCGGCGTGCATCACTAAAGGAAATAGAAAAACCACAGAAATTGGACCCCATCTCCATCGCCAGTCGCTGCAGAAAAACCCGAATCGCACAGCCCACAATACGACTGATAACATTCACGCGGTCTTACACGCTTGCTGGATTTGACGGCATGGCGTACGGTGGCAGCGGTTCGTGTTTTTTGGAATACCCATGAATCCCTGGGAAAGGCCTGACTCCCACACATAGACTCTCTGTGTTGAGGACTTGATGGTGTGTGTGTGTGTGTGTGTGTGTGTGTCTGTGAAAGAGATCCAGGCCCATCTGCTGTGAATGCTAGTACACACTGATTATATTATAACATTGGATCCAGTAAGGCGTTTCTCTGAATGCAGATGACTAGAATATTTCTATACAGCATTCAGGGTTTCTTTACTCATATATTTAGTTCTATATATATGAAAAACATGATTCCACAATCTCTCTTTCCTGCAATAGGGCTGCAGAAACGTCGACTTCTGAGGCTATGGATGACCTCTCTAACACCCTAAGTCAGCGCACCTGGCCTTGGAAACACACAGGTGTGTTCTTTTGAATACAACACCGTTTGAGTGAATGCTCTTCTCAAAGTTGACACAAAAGTAACAGGGTTGAATGAGTATATTGTTCTCAGTATTTGGATCAAGGCGTACAGCTTGTTTTTCCGCTTTATTGGCATAATTTATAGTGACTGTGTGTTTTACACAGAGCTTTACTGCCACAGATAATTCCTTCATTAATGCCCTGAGAGTGATATCTTTCCCTCTGTTTTGCCCTCTCAAAAATAGGTTCAAGTTGACTGCCTTTTTTTTCTGCTTGTATTGTACTTAGCTAATCATCCTAAAACATGAATGTTTTATTCTTTTCCGTCCACAGAATAATTAAACTTTTTTTTCCCATACATATTTATTGGACAGTACAGACTGTAGGCTATTACAGACATTTACATCAGAATTTTAATACATGCATAATCCTGAATGCTAATGGCACAGTCATAATTGACCATGGAGAAACCCTCCTCCAGTTGAGCTGCAGAGGATGCTTGAACTCAACACTTCCTCCCACTCGTACATACGGTACACTTTCACAAGATTATTGAGTGATTGGCGCTCGGTCCGATCACCTGATTCAGGTGTGCCGCTGTGACGCTCAAGTCAACGTGTTGACGTACAACTTTCTTAAGTTTGAATTTTTTCTCTCTCTCTTTAGAAATCAACCTTGTTGATCAGAACACGCAGGTAAAATTTTACATTTCAAAAGTATTATAGTATATTTATTGTTTTTGATGATGCACTGTGTTGTTAAGTATTTGTATGAGTCTTATAGCTGATGAATGTAGACCAATCAGTTTTGCCAGGTATTATACCTAAAGTCGGGCAGAATATGTGAAAATAACTACTTTAAATTCATTGTCATATTTTCGTTTATAAAATATTTAATGGCTGTATTGAATATGATCTATTTATTAATACATATTATTAAATATCATTATTTTTATACAATATTTAATATCTATTACTGCAGTTAATGCTGATAGTTGTAATAATTATATTCTTCTTTTGTGACTTATAGGTGCCTGAGGAGGGGAAACTGAAAGTTATTCATTTTGGTTTAGTCTAAATCAATGCTATGTTTATGATAGAAAAAATGTCTTTTAGTAAAAAAAGAAAAAAGTTTAACTGATTAAATGTGCTTAAACTGTAAAGCTACTGTCAAATAAAACATATTTTTGTATTTTTTTTATTCTTTTTTAGCTTGACGCAGTGTTTTTTTTTTTTTTTTTTTATGAATTTCTTGTCACATAATTTGTCACACTCTATCTTGGAAAAGGGGTTGTAAGATCCCGTTTAGCCTTGTTGAGTATATATATTTATATATATATATATATATATTCCTCTTTCTGTTACATATATCTTCTAACCATTCTGGCCTGTGCCAGTCACTATCACGCTATCAGAATGGATGTTTGAGGGTCTGTGCAAACCACTTTTTTTATTTTAGTAACACTTCAGTTTCTTTGAGCATGGTGGCACAGAGGCCACACTAGTATCCCTGTTCTTGATCACAGGATCAGTGGTGCGGCTTGTGGGCTGGGTTTAATTCTCCACCTGTTTGGTATATGAGATTACACGCAGAAGAAATGCAGAGGGGATACGCAGCGCGTGTCTCTAAAGAGGAGGCTGCCGTTTTCCCCCCACAGTCTTCATACACAGCGGCCGTGTCAGAACTGTCGCCGACCTGCTCTCCGAACTTAATCTGACAGCACCCAGCCATCCATAATCCCTCACTGTATCGTAATCTATTTACTCTGCATTCTAAGAGGATTTTCTTTTTTAAAAAAGTATATATACAAGATATATAAATATGAATTGATGCTGGAAATGGAGGAAGGGTCAGGAGAGGAAGCTTTTGTGTTGCCACCTCTGTTTTTATGTCTGTCTGTTACCTATTCTTTGCACGTTTTAAGGACAAATCAGTAGTACTGTTGTCACCGTATCATTTTTAAGCATATATTAAAACATTGTTTTATATGTAATTATCTATTGTAATGTGTATATAATATGTATTACACACACACCTGTGTATGTGTGTATATAATTTATAATATTAATATATAATATCCCTTGATTTGTGCATTAAAACTCAGAAATTGACTGATCCAACAACTCAGCATTATGAATGTGGAGTGTTGAGTAGTTTTCAAGAGGCATCTTTCTTATTTGAATTGTATTTTTTATTTTTTTTATTTTTTTTTTAATAAATCTGGCCTCCAGTCACTGATTGTGTGCCAGGAACCATTTTCAACAGCTCAGACTTAAGCTTAAAACTTACAATCACAGGATTATTTGAGAGATCACAGTTTTTCTGTAAATGACAACCTTGTAATGCTGTCGAGCCAAACTAAGAAAATGTTTTGAATCAAACATTCTTTTTAAGAAAAAGCTGAAATTTGATTGGCACATCATTGGGTTTGATAGACGATGAGTTTCTTTCACAACATCCAGAAGCGTTGTTAGCTTCTTTTCATGGGCTATGATAAGGGAGCTTAGATGGTCTGGTCTTTTTTTTTGTATTTTGCAGTGTTACATCAGTCTTATCCCTGAGGTTATTGAGTTCACGCTTATATTCTTTTTTAATGTGAATAAGTTGAATTTTTTCTAATTGTCCAGTGCAGATGTTTTTATGAATTGACCTACAGCTGTGGTAAGTAAAAGTTTAGTGTTCATGAGTTTCTCTGAACATCAAGGTGCCTGGTGTTCTGCAGTCCATCAGAGGTCTTGACGTCTAATTCAACCAGCAGATATACTGAACAAATCTGCACAAACAGCCAGCCATTCACTATTAGTATTCATTTCTTGAATGGTTGTGTAAGCAGAGGGCAAACTGGTTTTCAGTCCTCACGCTCCCTGTCGGATCAACAGCCTCAGGGTTCATCTGAGTGGCATCTTTCAGACGGCGAGGTGATGTCACAGTCTGGTCACTTGATATGAGAAAAACGAACTTAACAAACTGTTCTCACCTCAGTTAAGAGTTAATTAACTCTTCCCATTTTAATTGCAGCCATTAAGATCAATTATGTCACCACTAGGATTAGATTGCACTGTTTTGTCAACCAACACTTGAGTGGTAAAATCACTTTGTGTAGTGTAAGGAAAATCAATATCACTATTTTCATATATATATATATATATATATATATATATATATATAATTATTGACTAAAAATGTTAAGTTGTGAAACTAAATACTAAAATATTTACTTTTCACCCTATAGTGTATAACACATCTTCAAAAAGTTATTTATTATAAACTTATTTTTCAGCAATATTGTCATTTTAGTGTTAGACCTACACTCTAAAAAATGCTGGGTTAAAAACAACCCAAGTTGGGTTGAAAATGGACAAACCCAGCAATTGGGTTGTTTTAATCTAGCGGTAGGGTTAAATGTTTGCCCAATCTGCTGGGTAGTGTTTAAAAATTACTGTATTGCTTAATTAAAATTAACCCAAAGTATGTTGGAAATGAACATTTATTAATGTTCAATGAATAATTATTAAACAATAAACATTTATTAAATTGCTTATTAATACATTTATATTATTAAACTATTAAATTTATATTAATAAAATATTAAAGCTTATCAATAAACATTCACCTTTTGTCTATTATTGTCTCTAATTGCATCTGGTTTTTAATTTCCCAACTATTTTGGGTTCATTTTAAGCTAGCCATATAGCTATTTTTAAATAATAGTTGGTCAGACATTTAACCCAACCGCTGGGTTTGTCCATTTTCAACCCAACTTGGGTTGTTTTTAACCCAGCATTTTTTAGAGTGTATTGACTTGAGCAAAAATGTGCCTTTCATTTAAAATACTTTATACTTAAAAATAATAATGATAATAAAAACAAAGCAGTCATGATGGTCGCTCTGTTTCATATTTTGTTTGTTTTTGTCACATGACAACAATGGTTTCCTACATATTGGTTACGTCACACTGACTTTAAATTGACAAATATTATTTTTACGGTTTAAAATTCTTAAAAAAAAAAAAAAAGTTTTTTCATTTTTTTAAATATAATTTCAGCTTTTTAATGAGACTTTTTGTAGTATTCTGTGGATAGTAAGCCCACACCGCATAGACATTTCTGACTTTAAGGCCCCACCAAAAAAAAAAAAAACAGATTAGGAAAAAAAGAGGGTTAGTTGTCCTTTATAGTTTAATAGGGGCTATAGTCTAGCCTATAGCCTACCCAAACTGTATGGTCAGTTACTGATTTAAAGATAAAGTTATATATGAGCTCAGCAAGTGTCCATCCTGACAGCCATAATGCCGCCTGTCATCTGTTCCTAAGACCTCAGCGTCAGTAGTGTAGAATAAATCCCTCTGGTGGTTTTCCCACCCTCAGCGTTTCTGTAACTCACAGAGGCCTGGAGTCAGCATCTCACCATCTCAGCAAACCCTTCGCTCATCACACTTCCGTTTTCCCATTAATGGTTTTGGTCGGTAATCTCTTTTACAGTTTTCACATGTAATAATATGGTGCCAATTGTGGACGAGCCGTCCCACTCGGGTGACATTTGGACATATGAGCATATCAGCAAGGCAAGAGTGGATTGCTTCGTACAGCAGTAATGGAAGCGTCCTATCCTGAGAAAATTCCGCATCTTGAGGACAGTCCATCAAAATATTCTTGACCGAAGGAAGTTAGCTGCTTGGACTTTTTGCTGCAGTAATTCGCTTTCGTTTAGTTTAAATAATTTATCACCGTTTTAAATAAATGAAAAATAGATACCCATACTTGCAAGGGACAATCTAAAAATAACGAAGCTTTCTTAGTGGGCTAAATTAAATTTGAACTGTGGTAGTAGGCTGTTGTAACTCAGACTGCTGTCAAAAGGCACCTGCCTTCCAGGTAGAAACTGATTAAACAATATTGTCTGGTTGAGTAAATGACAATATGACAGCCGAGATAGTTTTCAGAACGGAAATTTAAAGCACAGCTTGTTTGTGACATAATGAGTAATTATCAGAACTATCAGACCAATGTGAAGAGTCTATCTTTATCATACGTGTTCGTTCGTAGATTAAAATTAAACAAAGTTCAGGCTTTCAAATTTTCACCTCGACTTGGATATGCAATACGTTTGCTTTGTTGTTCACATGTATATAGCGGTTTAAAATGCACATGCAAGGCTTTCTGTTTTGAAAATCATTCGATTTCAAAATGATAAAAACTGGAAAATGTTGGTAGTCGAATGTGAGTGCTTAATAAATAAACAAACATCTATATAGTCTCTCGTCGTCGGTCATTTATTATATATATATATATATATATATATATATATATATATATATATATATATATATATATATATATATATATATAATTTTTTTTTTTTTTTAAGTGAAAAACTTGATTTAAAAAAAAAAAAAGCTCATTTTAGAGGAAAATTTCAGATGGCACTTAGATGCTTTTCCATTTAAAGTCTTAATCTTGAAGTCTTATTTATATAGGCTATGATAAAGTTTATAAAGGACGAAATATCTGGAACCTTATTTAATTCGGTTATAGACTACTTCATCCAAGAAAAAAATAAAATAAAATATTGGTTGTTACCAATATAGTGTAAATGACCAACTCATGAACATGAAATCCCTCCGCCAGAATGATGCCAGCTTCAGTTGAAAATGTCAGAACGAACAGGCCCTAATGTTTTCTCTCGCTCACCCCTCGGGCTTAAGCAGGTGCTCCACGCGAGGGCGTGTCCGAGCTCCTAAAATTATTCCCCAGGAAGACAGGACGCAAATGTTTGTTTGATGCAAATCTTACAAATCCATTCATGTTTATGTAGTGTCGCTGAGCTGCGGTGGCGTCTCAATGCGAGCACAATAAAACAAACACGCGTAATGTTCTCCTGAGCGAGGTGTTGATTCAGCTGCCAGGCCAACACATCAGTAATTAGCACACAAAAACACTGAAGCTGATTAAAGTCGTGCGAATGGGTTATTTTATTATGATGCTATTAACGATATTGTTCTGAAAACACACAGAACGTGATATTCATAGTAACGTCGAGTAGCATTAAGGTGTTTCTTTCAATACGCATGTAGGCCTTTTTTTTAAATCATATAGTAAACATGCAATAATAATAATGATGTATTTATAATAATAAAACAGAGCTTTGTCATAAATTATGACTTAAAAATAGCCTACAGGCCTTCCTGTGTTGAGAGACGTGTAAACAATTTACTTGTGCACATTCTTTCAATCCTCTGCTTAATCGACCACAAGGAAACTTTTTCTGTTCGAACACGTTCATCTAAACAGCTTTGCCGAGCCTTGTTTTTCTCCAGCTATTTCTTTAATGGCCCGGTGCCTGACGGCTGCCTCCCTCCCGCTTTTGACCCATTAACCCAGACCCACCCACGTCATTACCGAATCAGAAGAAGCGATATCGCTCCGGGTTATTTTGGCGAAACGCTCTTGTGCTCCAGAGCGCGCGGAGATTCTGCGGGGAAGCAATTATCGCGAGCGCATTCAATTACGGCCTGATCAAATGCGTTAATAAATATTTAAGAAATTTTGCAGTGCCGTGGCCTTTAACAGTTTGCACAAAAAGACCTTCAAACGTTTGTGTGTTTTCTAAAGCCCAGCTGAATACAGTTAAAGTCCACGGTTTGAGTTTTAATCAATTTTACACTCCTGCATACACAGCTGTAGCATCCATACCCATAGCAAATAAGTTTTTGCTTCTCAATAAATCGGTTAATCCTTTCCACATAACGAAAAATTCAATCAGTAACATTCGATTTTTAGCTCACGCCCTTAAAATCCTCACAGGAAATAAATCAATGAATTGCATCAAGTTCAGTGCAGATAATCATTCAGCTCTTAATATTGTTCACTGGTAAACAAGAAAACAAAATAACAATCGGCCATTTAAAAGTTCTTAATTAAAAATGCATCCAAGGATCTCACCAAATAAATAAAATTGGAGGTGCGTGTATTGTATTTTTACTTATTTATTCGTTCGTTGACAGTTGAAAACACTTGCAACAAGAGAGTAAATTTTGGGTGTTAAAAGCGGACATACCCCAGTCAGAAGTCATGTGAAATTTTGGTAGTTAACTGATCTTTATTACGGACATGAATGTAATGATCTGCGCCTGCAGTACATTCCTCATTTCACTGGCATTTGGGAATACTTCCTTAACCACATTTCTCATCCACATGTTTTCTTTTTTTCCTCTCTTTCGGTTAGAGCAATTAAGTCAAGTGCTGTTAAATGCATCCAACAATTTTAATCATGCCCGTGCTCTTTCACCGCAACAACTCTTCAAATGCTAGTTTAACTAATGGAATATCACAGCCAAATATCCCCCGCTCTAAAAATGTCCAACGTATAATTAAGTATTTTTTTTTTTTTTGTTCAAAATTGTAATTTTTTTTTCCACATGATGTTCTCAATATAAAATCCTATTTAATTTTTTTTCAGGGTAACAAAAACTGGTTTTCAGTATATCAAATAAGTCCAGTGGCCAATTCATGATCTTTGGATTATTTGGGAAAAAGATTTACATAAAGTCGTTTCAAAGTCTTATTAAACCATTTGAAATCCATTAACACCAACTAAATATGGTCAATGTAACTGACCCAAATACATATGTACACAATTCAGCTCCGTTAAGCTGACTAGAATCTGTCGTCCTAAAAAATAACCATATTTAGAAAACGAAACAGCTGTACAGGGTTTGAGAGGTGGAGGTAAACGGTCGCTGAGCGTTCAGTGTCCCGTGTAGAAAAACGGTAATCCAGATCAGGCAGGAGAGTGACGCGAGTTCGGGAAAACACTTCAGAACCAGAACTCTTGGTCGTCGAGTAAATGTAATTAAGTCTCTCAGTGACAAAAAAAGAAGGGAAAACTAGGTTTCATTTCCCTCCACAACTTTGCCATTTCCCCTTTCTTATCGTTTAAAAAGGGGGGAGGGTGAGGGGGCTCTGATGAACATCTAACTATTCTGTTAAAATCTGCAAGTCCATATATATTTTTTCCTTAAACTCAGCACACTATTAAAACAGAGAGATGGTGAAAATGGAGGGCATTTAAAAAAAAAATAAAAAAATAAAAATCAGATCACAAGACTTGGAACCTCCAGGATGCTTGGTCTTTGTAGTCCAAACAGTCTGTAGTGTTGAAGTTGAGCTTCCAGGAGGAGGCCGTTTGCTCCTTGTAATCCAGGCAGTCAGAAGAATTGAAGGCCAGGCCACTGCCACTGTAGGCCTGGTGATGATGGTGGTGGTGATGTCCTGAGGACTGACTGATGTGGTGGTGGGGGTGCGTGGGCATGGACGAAGCCGTCATGGGGCTGAGCTGATGAGGGTGGTGGTGAGAGTGCATGGGGGCAAGATAGGAGCCGCAGTCCACCCCACTGAAGTAAGAACCGGAAGGAGTCGGGTAGCCCTGGCTGTAGCCGGTGGTCTGGTTGTAGGGCATGGGGTAGGAGGAGCCAGCCGTGCCTGAGACGGAACGCTGCATGCAGGAGGTGTTTGAGGGAGCGACGGGCTCCGGCAGGGAGACGGACGGGGGTGCGGAGCCTGGGGAAATGGCAGGGCTCCAGATTGAGGAGACAGTACTGATAGAGGTAGAGGTGCTACTGATGCCCGTGTTATTGGTGGAGGAAGAGGAGGAGGAGGAAGAGCCAGCGCTGGAGACAGCCGGAGGGGTGAACTGGCCGCTGCTCTCGGAGCCCGTGCTCTCCCGGGTGGGTGAGGATTTCTTCTTTGCAGGCCGAGCTTTAGTGCTGCTGCCACTCTGCTGCTGCTGACGGCATTTAGCGCGACGATTCTTAAACCACACCTGCAGGACAGAGAGGGGAAACAAAAACACTTTAAATACACTTTGAAATTTAGTTTGAACAAAATAGACGCGTATGAAAACAGGATAGCACAGAGTCCATTACGCCTAATACACACATGAACACAGAGCCCCATTAAATGATTGTGGAGACCTTCCGTGCATGGCTGAAGGACATGTTGGAGAGCCATTGTGCAATATCAGAGTGGAAAATAGCTAGTTATTAGCAGTTCCTGGCTTTAATTTGCATGCAGGGCCTTTCTGCTTTACTGTGTGGATCTAATTTCAGTGCTTGTAGACGGCTGGGTGATAGCAGCCTATTGAGTTTCTCCGCAGAGATGGTAATTCAATAGTGGAAGGAGGGTCTGACCGTGTAAAGCGTTTTGTTTCATGTGCTTATTAAGAGCAAATAAAATTGCTTGGGAATTTGATGGAGGGTTACTCCTTTAAGCCTCCGATCACTTCAGAAAAAGGATTATTTGCATGAAAAATCCACAGTGGACTGTGGGAATTTTTACATTTCCTCATCAATGATATTTACATCAAAGTGAGTGGGCATTTTAATCACCTGGGAAACGCTGTATCTTCATATATTTGCTCTATATGGCCACATTTCTTCGGTGCAGGAAATTGATTCAAAATGCACAAACAAATGCACTGAACACTACTTTGGTTTGGAGATTACAAATTATTCAAGCATAATTAAATTCTTCAATTCAAACATGTCAAAAAACAAACAAACAAACAAACAAAAAAACAGCCTAGTTGTACAGCCACTAATTGGAAGATGATTTCTGCTCCCCTCTGACAACCAAAATGTCAAACATACACCTTGGAGTCTATATTAATTATTACAATAGTAACTACAAGCATCATTAGTTAGCTACTACGAACTTTGAAGGAAATCAGTAGGGGGAGCAGCTGAGCATAATGTACATTGACGAACATTTTTAAGTTGTCATACTTGTACAATTGCTTTTCTTAAATGAACTATTTAGTCTATTTTGACCCCCCAAGCATTTAATGGTTACATGTACCTGAACTCTGGACTCAGGAAGGTTGATCTTCAGTGCCACCTCCTCTCTCATAAATATGTCCGGATAACGAGTTTTGGCAAAGAGCGCTTCGAGAATGTCAAGCTGTGAGCGCGTAAATGTCGTTCTTTCCCGCCGCTGCTTTCTAGGCGTCGCTGGAAAAAAAAAAAAAGTCATGAGTACACAGAATTAATATATTGTGTTTGTTTACATGTGAAACAGCAAATAGCTTTAGGACATTTTCAAAGACTGTTTTCTGAGAATAATTATAAATCGTTTTTAAATTATTATAGAGGAATTTGAGGTTTTGCGGATTATGTTTTTAAATAATAGGCTAATAATAAATAACGATGCAATGAGCATATTAGATCCAACAATAGGTCCTTTTTAAACATCGAAAAAAAAAAAACACTATAGAGAATGTCAAGAATTTCAGTAAAAAAAACAAACAAAAAAACAGTTGACTTGATTTATAAAAAAAAAAGGAGACATGATTGTTGCTCACATAGCACTGTGTTAAACACCGTTCACCGTACACGTAAAACGTGTTATTTCTGTACCTGGGTATCCTACGGACGGGTGAAGTAGGTCCATGGCCGCGCCGCTCAGCCCCAGGCCGTTCATGGCGTAGGGGGGCTGTTTGAGGTATGACATCATGCTAGAGGCAGTCACGGGTCCCCCCAGATCTTGCCAATAGTTCGATTTCCCCCGATGTTGCAGTTTGACGAAGGACGGACCCGATTTAAGTTACTGAAATGTGATTGTAATAATATTAATTGTATTAACAACTGATATGCGTAACTACACTAAACAAAAGTATGAAATGCAAAGTAAATTAAATGAGTCAATAAGAACTGTTGAGCAGTAAACCATGTCCTCTGCAAAAATTATTAGAGAAAAGAAAGTAGCTTACAAGTGACAACCTAATTGGTTTCATGGTTTTAAATCATGCAGAAAATCTCTCTATTACGTTTTTCGATAATAATAATAATTATAATAAACCTCTCTCTATTTAAAAACAAAATAGCATAATGGTGAAAAGTGATACCAGGATGCCTGACGCGAATTAAAAGTATAATTGTATTTCTAAAACTTCTATAGATCTATAGGCCTATTTGTAACCATATTTCAGCTAAAATTCAAAGCATAAATATTCCCAATTTTCTGACATGTCCTATATAAAATATATATATTTTTAAAAGGCATTTGAAATATTTTGCAAGAGGTAGCTACATTTATTTTCCATTCGTTTTTATTTATTTAAATTTTTTAAATACGGCTCTGCAGATTAACAGGACATAGAAGACCAAATCTGTGCGGTTTAAAAGTACTTATCAAAAGAATTATAAAACCTGCAGGCCTAATAAACATGGTCTTTGTGGTCACACTGAATTTAGCTTTGTGTTAAAAAAAAAAAAAAAAAAAAAAAAGTAATAGAAAATATTTATTGTTAATTATTTAAAATAGTTTTGTTGAACATTACATCTCTCAAAATAGGTACTTAGAATAAAACGGAGTTAGGCTACTTTTAGAAAATGTATAATCGTATATATTATGAGTGTGGTACTGTTTTAAAAACATTAGGCCTATATCTTTATTAACGCATCGTATTAATTTAGTTAGTCATTCAATTTTTAAGCAAAGGTAGGAGCTGACTGGTTATCTAGTGGAAGTGAATGTGGATGGGCCCCGTGCTGAGAGAACCGATCCGTTTAGAGATCTGTGTATTCCAATCTATTCCTTGCTTATTCTTTACTCTGTAAAGGCTTGTTAGAAAGAACACATCTACGTGCAAATTAACTCAATTACAATGCAGATTAGACCTCTGGGGAAACACCTTCATTTTTTTTGGCCTTATCACCAAAATAAATTAACAAAAACCAAAACACGCCTCTCCAATTACTCTCCAAGAGCGCTGGTTTATACTGCGGTGGTGAGTTGATCTTTGCAAAACTGCTCGTGTTCGTTTCAAACAAACGGGTCCCTATTTTTAGATTTAATTATTTTTTAAACATTTGCGACTACCACAATTAGCCTACCAGTCTGTTTACTGCGTAACTTAAATACACCACTGACGTCGGTAGAGTGAATAGGACACTAAAAATTGAAAACTTTTCCATTCTCCTAAAGAACCAAATTTATCTACATAATATAGGCTACATCAGAAAAATAAATGTTGTGCTAACGTAAAAACAACACATTTAACTAAGTGAAACTTGTATTGGTTCAGTTTTGTTAAGTGTTGAACCACAACAATAGCTAAAATTAGGGAGGGAATCTAAATTAAAAAGGCGCATTTGTTCTTACCTTTTTCAGAACCCTCCGTCCTTCTCCTCTCCTCTTTATTTGCAGTCTGACCAGACGATACAAAAAAATATCCACCAACGGAAGAGTTCAGGAAGGCAAATCGACCGAGGAACCTCACCAAATAAATGTCGTCTAAAACTCTCCTCAAAACTGCAGCAATGTTGATATGGCGCACGTGTCTGGCTTTTAGCTGGACTTGTTATAGCCTATTGAGAGTGTGTTCCCGGGGTTTAAAACCAAGTACATTAAACTCATTTGCTTTGGCTTTCTCGTTCGTGTCTGTCACTAGTTTAAGGTGATTGCTAATGTAGACGGATGGAGATTGATCACCTTCTCCTAACCCTGCCTCTCTAAGAGCGTAGGACACCTGCAGATCCGCCCACTCGAGCCAATCACCGCGCATTCTCTGCTTGATTGACAACTGTAACAACCAGTCCACGGACAGAACCTCCTTGAAGCCCCACCCGAGGCTGGCTAAAGACATCAAGAACATGCACCGTCCAAATAAATCTTTAGAATTTCGAGAAGACCTAAAATATCAAGAAAAGTGTAGACAATACAGTTAAACATTTCCTATTAGTT
Source organism: Chanodichthys erythropterus (assembly GCF_024489055.1). Classification (NCBI taxonomy): domain Eukaryota; kingdom Metazoa; phylum Chordata; class Actinopteri; order Cypriniformes; family Xenocyprididae; genus Chanodichthys; species Chanodichthys erythropterus. The sequence goes on along the minus strand of NC_090238.1, from coordinate 21,196,323 downwards.
GGTAATTTTTTTAGAATATGGGCTTCATTTACAAAAGTCATTATGAAATTAAGGTAGGTTATAAAGTAGGTTATAAAAATATGTAAAATATTTAAATGATTATATTTTACCAAAATACCTTACGATTGCGATATTGACCAAAACATTTAATTAGGAAGTCATGTCAAATCTAAACAAAACATTTGACTAGTTGCTTAATTACACACCTATTGTAACCGTTTTGCGTCTTGAAATGTATTTCATTTTGGTATAGCCGACCTCTAGAAAAAAAGCCACGTGTATTAAACAGTCCAATATAATTAAAGCTATATCCACTATCAAAACAGTTAAAGAGCGAGAGAGAGGGAGAGAGCGAGAGCGAGAGGACATTAAGGCCTTTACTAAAATGTCTGACATCAACTAAAAAAAAAAAGAAAAAAAAAACACCAATTCACAAAGTACCGTTTGATACAAAATTTAAGACTCCCTTAAGTGATCGATTCATGTAGTCCATCGATTTGAAGCGAGGTAAAATGCAGCAAAAAAGTTGAATTTATCCACTTTATCTATTTTCATTTTTATTGTTACCTCGCCTCATGAATATTAATGAGTGGCTAATCCCCACTTAGAATTACATTTCAGAATAGTGTGCGTAAAGTTTAATAGGCAGACGGAGAGGAAACGTGAAAGGGAGTGAAGAAAAACTCGGCCCTTCCAGAAAAGAAACGAAATCAGCACATAGAGAGAGTCTGAGCCTCAGAGAATCAAAGAAAGCACCTTTCAAGCCTCACTTTCCCAAAGAAATGCCAATAAAATACGGTAACAGAATATCACGGAGGGCGCGGTGTTTCCTTAACTGTTTCTGAAAGGCTCAGAAGATCTTAATAAGGCTTCGCTCGGTCCTTTTGTTGATCTCACAAAATCAACTCATTCTAATTGAGGCCTGAGCTGAAAGCGACCTAATGTTCAAAGCAAGTGACCGCCGGAGGAACGAAATTACATTTTTACTATATGGGGCATCCAATCAAAGGCCGGGCGGCTTTACACGTTCTTCTATGGATCAACAAAGTCATCGACAAAAGTACTCTTGGGAATAACTGAGATGCTGCTGTTAGCCGTCAATAGACGCGGAAAAACTAAAGGGAAAGTTATTAGATACCGCTTAGAAGTAGGGTGACAGGGAATGCGCATATTAAATGTTTATACTGCCTGTTTAAAGCACAAGTGCTGCCTCCAGCCCCCCCATAAAGGCAGATTTCACCTGCCCTTAAACTACCCTATTTCCACGGATGATGATAATAATAACAACAAAATGTGATCCTCAAACGCACACAAAAGAAATATACAATTCCTGCATTTTGTCAGTTTGCTGGTTTATTCTCTCGGCCCTGATGTTGCTAAGACCCCGTGATAAACCCAGAACAAGTATCAAGTTATCAGGTTGCAAGAAGCTTTTGTAATAAGAGTATTTTGTCTAATCCCAAATTGCAGTCGAATTTTCTAAATGCTGAGCTCGTAAATCTCGGGATTAGAGGAGGCGAGAAGAGGAGGGGGAAAAGTTTGGTTTCTTTAGCCGGCAGGATGGGAGCGAGTCGGCGATGTTGTCGGTCCTTATTAAAACGATGATGCATAAAATACGATATTGAAGCTCGTACAGAAGGCTCGGTACCGTTTCCTCCGGTGTATTTTAGGACGAGGGAAGGATTTTCGGCGGTCGAGGGGCTTCGTCAAGTCCAACTGCTCAACACCTGAAGTGAGGCCGTGGACTTCAAAGCAGCTGGATCCACAGAACGCGCTCTGGGACTCGCGCATCTCTGCTCGCGCTCACATGATCGCGCTGTTTTGGAGAGCTCCTTTTTTTCCTGTGATAAGAACATTTTTTATTTTTTTAAGTTTTTTTTATTCATTTTTTTTTTCACATACACTATTGATTTGAGCCTGAAAACAATAGTTGGCAAAATGGACAACAATCAGGTAAGGGAATTGTGCATTTTAACAATGCATTTGCGAACTAGAACTACGTAGATAAGATGATTTGATTTTTTTTTAAAAATCCTTATGTGTTTGTGTGTGTGAAATGCAGAGAAAATACCAAAGATATCTAAACTTTCTGATAGTTGCGTGACTGAAAAACAGCATTAATTATACAATGCAAGAAACCACAAATGCATCACATATTTTCATTAGATATTCTTTGTTGTTGTTGTTTTAGAAAAAAAAAAAATTAAGCGCTTTGAAGGGATACTTGTAAAAAAAGTGCAATAAAAAGACAGTTTCTATTCCAAAAGTAAAATATTCCATCCCACGTTTCACTGGGACAAATTAGATGTATACATACACACCTTGTATTAAATTAGCCATCTGAATGCAGGAACAGTTCAAAGCGGTCATTTAGATATGAACACCACGCTACCGTCTCATCGGGATTACACGGACATCGCCACAGGTCTAATGCATAAAATTATGACATGCGTTTCAAGCCACTCACAGGCTCAAACTCTCCGATTAGTAAAGGCAACAAACAAATGTCCTTTCCGCCGCCGTGTAATGGTTTGTGAGCGCCAGTAAGTGTCTCCTATTCAGACGATTACAGTCATCTGTGATAACTGCCAAATAACAAAAACAAAAACAAAACGCCCGGGGGGAAAATGGAGGTACAGTCAGACCCAACCATCAGCAAATTAATGTGGAAGTATTAGAAGGGCTAAGGGAGGACGTCAGCTGTCAAAACTTATTTTGTTCGTTAAATGGACGATGCGAAGCTGCGGTGATGACTGTTTGGCTGAGAATTAAGTGTCTGAGGGAAAGCAGATGCTTTGGACAGAGTAATTCTGCCTTAATCTCCCTCTGAGGAAAGACCTCAAACAAAACAAAACGCAAACACTCTTTTAGAAATAACCGGGGAATTTTCGCAGAAGGAGCTGGACGTCCCTCTTGAGTGCCTGTAAAAATTTTTTTTTTTTTTAATTGATAAAAAAAAAGAGCGTTTGTCTTGTTTCATCATAGTGCGACTTCATATGGGTTTTAAAGTAATTTAAAGTAATGAGTGTCTGAAACAGTCCAGTAAGAACGTAAGAAAAATAAGACACCATTAATTTAAAATACCAAATCATTAAACATAATTGCAGACAGGCAAAACTAATGAGAGAATAAAATAAATATGCAATTATTCATATAAAACGAAAAAAACTGCATAAACGACTAAATGAAATAAGTGTTTAAGTTTATTCAGTATCAGCTGAATAAATATGACAACATTTTCTTTAGAAACACAAGGCCAAAGGCATTAGCAACACCCAAAATTCGAGTATGAAATCATTTGAATTTTATTGAACAGTGATATTTATAGTACAGTGGAATAAATAAACCGATGCTCGTACAATGAAGACGTGAAACAGAAATATGCGGACAAGAAAAGCCTGCTTTCTAACTATACAATAAATATTAAAGTCTTTGAGCAAATGTACATGATTGTGAAGATGGTTACTTTAAAAACGTCTCAAACAGTAATAAAAGCAAAAAGTAATAAATTACTCAGATCGTGACTGCTTCTGAAAATAAAGTTTTTTTCCAAGCTTTTTTTTTTTAAGCCTCAAACAGTGAAATGAAATGTACAACATGACCGTTTATTTCTGTTTAAGCACTCGCAGTATTTCACTCTTCTCACTAAAGCAAGCTCTAAAATGTTTGGTAAACATATTAAACATAAAAAAGTCAGTAAAACACAAAAACACATTTTTTAAATGCAACAAGTCCCAAATATTCTCATATATTCTAGAAAGTTGAGTAATTAAAACGTTTCAGCTCTTGTTAGAGGAGAACATGCTGATAGATTTTCTTAAAAACTGAAATGTGATATGATTTTGAAACCCAATCCTATTCACAAACAGAAAATGTCACCAGTTAACGTGCTGTACCGAAACTTTGAGTTATCATTTCCTGTAAGAAAGAGGCTAAGACGTTCGTAGTGTTCAGATTAATCTGAATTATAATGGATTTAACCAGAATTTAGTCAGAAAGTTTTCGAAATTGTACAGCTTTGCATCTCCTCAAATATTAGTTCCTTAAGTACCTTGTTTGTGAAATCCAACAAACAAAACCTAATAATAATAAAGTTTTTGAATTTGTGTATGTGAAACGATAAATCTCTCTGGTATTAATGAAACAGGATGCATCTCAGGGCATTCACCAGTTCTTCAGCCCTTACATAATAAAAAGATCAACATATGAAGATTTAAAACAACAATAATAAAGTGTATGCTGTCGTCTCTATGACACAAATACATTTCAAGACTTTGTAGTGTACACGTCATCTCGCTCCTTTATTGCTTCGGAAATGTCCGTCACTGAAGAACGCACTTCTCCTCTTTTTTTGCCATCTTGCCTTTGTTCTGTTCCAGGGTTCTCTCCAGGTGCTCATCTTCCTCTTCAGCCCTGCCGACACACACACAGGACACACAGGATCAAAGGTCACAGACAGGGACAGAGGAGAACGCCACCTGCACCTCCACCACCTATGACCTGTACTCTGTCTGAACGCTTCAGAGTCACTTCGGCTCTTGAAATATTCACAAGCCCTCTCTGCCTGACTCCATCCCCCCCAACAAAACTCCTAAACATGCTCGGTGGCAAAGAGAATGCGGGTGACTGCAAACTTTGGCCTTTAAACCCGCCCTGAACCGGGACCTGGAGGACTAATCCCGGCTCTAGCAATCCCACAATGCCTTGCAGCAGGATGACTTACTCTTTCTCCTGGGCGTCCAGGTCTCGGACCAGCGCGTCACGTTTGTTGACCAGTATGACCAGCTCATCCAGCAGCAGCTGCTCTCGGCGCTTTTGTGCCTCTGTCTTCTGCCAGTCTAGAAGATGGAATGGAAACAACGGAGACTGTTAGAGGAAAAAGCTCAGGAAATCACCTCATAGCACCTTCCAACACAATCCTGGAAACAAGACCTAAAGTGATAGTTCACCTGAAAATCACAGTTCTGTCATCGTTTTCCTCAACCTCATGCCGCTGCAAACCCGTATGACTATCAAAAACGAAGATGTTATGAAAATGAATGAATCTCAATGTTGTTTTGGACCCCACTGACTTTCAAAATACCTTTTCTTTTCCGCAGAAGAAAGTCATCCAGGTTTGGAATAGCACGAGGGTGAGAAAATGATGACATGAATGTAAACTATCCATTCATATACTGGGTTTTAGTGAGAAAGACATCACTGCCCCATGATAAAATATTCAGAGAAGAAATCGTAGCCCGTACTGTTGTGGAGTTATTGTGAAGGTGTACCAGGGCACCCACAGGTTCCTGTATGGAGAACAGCCACACGGTGGAATTCAGACAAAAAGGATCTGATAACACGAGTGAATGCGAGGACAGTACGCTAAATGTTTTCAGACGCCTCAAAACGGCTCCCAAAGAGACGCACTGACGCCATTTAAGATAAGAAGAATAAATTAAGATTCACATTAAACAATAAATAGCGTAAATGCATTATATAATTCAGATTTTTTTCACTTTCACACATATGGAGTTCCATAATCTGGAAGAAATGGATTTGTATATGCGTTCAAATGATTCAATTTAATGTATAAAAGGTGCGTAACTATAGCGAAGGTCTCTGTGAGGTGACCTGCTCCTGTCCCCCTGCCAACAACAGGTCTGAAATATCAGCCAGGCAGACGAGATCAGGCCTTACTGATACCAGTGCAGATTAGGGCCCTGCTCACAGCCAAGGGGAAGTTATCTTACCAGGCCTATTCTTCAGCCCGCTGTAAGAACAGACTGTACTAGTGTCTTTACACTGCTTTATTAGCGCTCCCTCATGCACATAGACTCGCAAAAATACACACAGACAAAATCAAATTCTCTTATTATACAGAGCGACCGGTTTCTACCCAAAAAAAAAAAAGAAAAAAGAAAAAAAAAGATAGATAAATGCATGTTCGGCCTTCTGAAAAAGCCAATACTTAAAATAAATGTACTTGATTAAAAATAAATATTTCTGCTGCGGTTAAGTGAAATTGTACTGAGAACGTCGTTGGTCCTGAAAGGTCTCATTTAACCTCTCCTCTTTGAAGTGAAGCGCTGTGGCAAAATGAACACAGTTCCAATATTTGAAAGTTATTTGGCCCCCAGCAGCTAAATGAAAGTCTTTGGTGTTCTGACATTAGGCTTCAGAGAGGCTAATGCTAAATATTTGAGAGGATTTGTCTCAGCTTTAACAAATTTGCCAAATTTGTACAAAAGCTGCAGAAAAGGAAATGAAAAAAGGTACACTGTTCTTGAAAGAGCAATTCGGCTATCTGAGAAAAAATATTTAATTCCGTTTCATTTTCTAACTGTGCGACACAAGCCGGCCATTTCCTGTGCGCCTATAGACCGCATTTAACATCCTACAGGCCAGACTGTTTATCCTGCATTGCTCTTCGTACGTTCTGTGTCTTTCACGACCCTCCTCTTTAATTCGCTCTGTCGTTTCTGCTACCCCTCCGTCAAAAACGACAATGCCTACTTCACAAAGACCTGCCTGGAGGGTAGGCTACGACCAACAAAAACTTCTCCTGCATGTCCCAAAGAGGTAGAGAGAGAAAAAGCCCCTCGACTCTTTACCTCCTCCTCCTGTTCCCCTTCAGCATTCTCAGCCAAAAAGCCACAGATCCTCCCCTGCACCTCCGGCAGAGGCCGCATGCAGCTGTCAATCAAGCGGGAGCGGCACCGCCCCCCTCATTAAGAAGGTAAACAATGAATACGGACGCAGAGGGACACGGCAAAGTAAACGAGACACCAAAAAACACGAACGGACGGTGCTGCCTCCTCTCTTTCCTCGAAAAAGAGATGGATGAAGACTATTTGGAGTTGTTGGTGGTGGGGTGGGGGGGGTCAATCCTTTTTGGATTACTCCCCTCTTTCTCTCTCTCTCATCGCCCTGGGCAATCACGTTAAAACTCACATGGTTGGTGCTTATTCAGATAACCCTAACAATGCACACCAATGGTAACCATGTGAGCACTCACAACCCACAGAAGAATGCGCTGGTTCAAATCCCCATGACCCTCCTCCACAGCAAAATTTATTCAAGAGTGCAACCTGCTCGGCAGCTTCAGGAGGCACAGAGCTTCTTCTGAGAGTTCTGCTGAAAGATCACTAAACACAAACTTCACACACCCGCTATGCTCACTATAGTGTACGGACACATGGAGCAAACTTTTGGACTGAATGGAGATTTTTTTTTTTTGTTAGAACTTTTTTTTGGGAGGAAATAACAGGAAATAAGTAGTGTTGGAGGAATCCAGGGAAAAATGCATGATCTTATTACAGCAGATTTAGGCGAGCGGTGGGCAGGCTGGGAGCGCCAGCGTAAGATGGAGCTGGAGAGAGGCCAGCTGGGAATGAGACAAAGACCAACATGGAGAACCATGACAAGGAGGGTGACGGGACAACAGTCCCTGGATTCTTACCGCACTATACCCAAATAAAGTGACGATATCAAAACACACCATATACACAATGGCTTTGAATAAATGTTTGAATCACTAATCTGCATCTTGTGTTTCTGTGCATGCATATGAGTGATGTAACTAATTCGGTTTTTGAGAAATGGAAAAAACTTTAACTACACAAGGTTAAAATGCTGAGAAAAAGGTGTTTCAGTAAAATTATACAGCCTTGATATCAACTACTGCTAACTACTGTGAATATTATCACTCAAATTAAATAAAAAATACTGGAAAAAACAGAATGTATTACAACAACACGTATTATTTCAAATGGCATGTATCAGGAGACTACGCAAATATAAATGTCTATTTGGTGCTGTTGTATAAAAGTGGATATTGAGAGTCAAATGCAGAACGCGACAGCTAAATGGAAATGAACACAGATTTCAGTGAACAGTGTAGAATGAGAAAGTGTCGTCTCGCCTTATCTCCAGTTCCAGTCAACTAGCAATCTTGAAAGAGTTTGCAACATCATCAAAGCCGGCCATTTGATAGGATTCTCACACTGCACCCAATCAATCTGAGGAATACGGCAGCCCAGACATGTAACAAAGCTCAAATAGATTTACAAATGGGGTTGTAGGGGGATAAGCCCTTGCACAGGATTACATATTGATTTTAAACATATAAAAAAGCTTATCATATAAAACCGTAACAACAAAACTGGGGGACCTATGCAGAAATCCCTCAGCAAAAAGGAGCGTCCACTTTCAAATATAACGCCCCGGAGTGCACCGCATTTGAGGAAAGAAAGAAATAGGGAGAGGGGAGGGGGAAAAAGACGAATTTGAGAGAAAGCGTGTGTGCATGGCAGGCAGATAAAAAGGGCAAAAAGGATCAATTTGGAGGCAGAGAAATAGGAGTCATGGCATATTGTGGAAGGCCTCGCCACTTTTCTTTGCCTCCCCACAGCAGAGCGCAGACTGAAGGGGTTATCGTTTAGCTGACATTAACACTCACCCTGTTTGCTCTACACCTTTAACTGAATCCTTCCCATCTTTTCAACCTGCCTTTATAATTTCTAAAATATTTTCTGTCCCTTTATGGTGTCCACGGGCTTCAGATCTAATAGTGTGTATTGCAACAGGCAACAAGTGTACCTGAATTTAAGTCGGCGAGTAATGATATCTACAGTATTAATATCTATAAAAAAAAACACAAAAACAAAACAAAGGTTGTTCCATATGTCATGCTATTTGGGGTTGGGTAAATTCAGATCTGAATATCTGGCACCCTTTTCAAAATTTAAAAGTGTGAATTTGAATTGAACTGGAATGACAGGAAGATCAATTAACTGAATTCCAATAAAAAAGAAAAATGAATGCATTCTGGGAAAATAACTATTCTTCAATTCTGGTTCAGAAAAGATGATTTGAACTTATAATTTATAAGATAATTTCAATCAATCAATCAACCTTCAAACGGTTTTAAACACTTTTTCAAATAAGTCTTTGCTAAGCCAACATTCAAAAGTTTGTTTTGATAAATTTTGCACTTTTAGTTTAAATTTAGTTAAAATTTAGTTTTGAATTTCAAATCATTTTAATTGTACTACTTCATATTCAAATGTCAATTTGAATGTAAATTCAAAATTAATGGGTTAGTTCACCCAAAAATAAAAATCCTGTCATTAATTACTCACCTTCATGTCGTTCCACACCCGGAAGACCTTAGTTTTTCTTCGGAACACAAATTAAGATATTTTTGATAAAATCTGATGGCTCAGTGAGGCTTCCATTGACAGCAAGTTAAAGGGATAGTTCAATCAAAAATGAAAATTTGATATTTATCTGCTTACCCCCAGTGCATCCAAGATGTAGGTGACTTTTTTTCTTCAGTCGAACGCAAATTATGATTTTTAACTGCAACCGTTGCCGTCTGTCATTCAAATAATAGCAGTGATTGGGAACTTCAACTATAACAGTAAATAAAACTTCCATAGACAAATCCAAATTAAACCCTGCGGCTCGTGACGGCACATTGATATCCTAAGACACGAAACAATCGGTTTGTGCGAGAAACCGAACATTATTTATATAATTTTTACCTCTAATACACCCCTATGTCCAACTTCGTTCAGCTTCCTGTTAGTGAGGTCAAAAAATGTGTTCTGAAGACGGAAGTGATGTCTCGCCCATATACTTCAATGAGCGCGAGACATCACTTCCGTTGTCAGAGCGCGATCAGACCTCACTAGCCGGAAGCTGAACGAAGTTGGACATAGTGGTGTATATTAGAGGTAAAAAATTATATAAATACTGTTCGGTTTCTCACACAAACCGATCGTTTCGTGTCTTAGGACATCAATGTGCCGTCACGAGCCGCAGGGTTTAATTTGGATTTGTCTATGGAAGTTTTTTCGACTCTTATTGTTCAAGTTCCCAATCACTGCTATTATTGGACTGACAGACGGCAGCGGTTGCAGTTAAAAATCATAATTTGCGTTCGACTGAAGAAAAAAAGTCACCTACATCTTGGATGCCCTGGGGGTAAGCAGATAAATATCAAATTTTCATTTTTGGGTGAACTATCCCTTTAACTTACACTTTCAAATGCCCAGAAAGCTACTAAAGACATATTTAAAACAGTTCATGTGACTACACTGGTTCAACCTTAATGTTATGAAGTGACGAGAATACTTTTTGTGCACCAAAAAAAAAAAAAACGACTTTATTCAACAATATCTAGTGATGGGCGATTTCAAAACACTGCTTCAAGAAGCTTCGAAGCTTTACAAATCTTTTGTTTCGAATCAGTGGTTCGGAGCGTGTGTCAAACTGCGTGAACCATTAAAATTTCGAAACACTTATGACGTAACGAAGCCTCGTTTACTGAAATCACGCGACTTGGGCAACTACTGATTCGAAACAAAACATTAAGTTGAACCACTGTAGTGTGGTATGGAACGACATGAGGGTGAATAATTAATGACAGAATTTTCTTTTTTGGGTGAACGAATCCTTTAAATTCTGCTACCTCAATTACTATACACTTATTTTTAGCAGTTAGTATGAAAACAAAACATTTAAGGACACCTCATGGAGAAACCAAATTCTTCTTGACATTTTGTTAAACAAAAGACACACAGAATGCTACCTAAACCTCTCCATGACATCTATACGAGCCTTCAGTATTACTCATCTCCAGGTCACACCGACTGTAGATTCTCCTCTGCACAGTCGTGGGGTCGAGGAGGGTGAGTATTTTCCTCTATCAGTGAGAGAGTGTGCACTGATATGGGAGAAAGTATGTGTGTGTGTCTGAACGCCTCAGCCGCTACACTTCCAATGTCATCAGCTGACCAAGCAAATCAGCAATTACCTGTCTGCATTGGCTGGGCGCGAGAGCCCGTCGGGGCTCCAAATAAGAAACTGATGCACGAACCTCCTCACCAGCAGCTCAGAACTATCTCTGACTCGCTTCAGAAACACCCTGACTCTGAATGCCAAGTGCTGGGCCTCATGGGAGAAAGAGAGAGAGAGAGCAAGGGAGATAAAGTGAGAGAGAGAGAGCGAGAAAATAACTGCGAGTGATAATTCAACAGGTAGCAGTGTGTGGACTGATAGGGTTGTTACAAGCAGCAGGGACTGAATTACCACTGCAGTGGACGGACCCTGTCACCCTTGCACATCCACACCAATATTTGGAACTCACTCCATGTTCGCTGATAAGTGGACACAAGGCCGAGGCACTTCAACATCTGAACGTTATTAGCTTAAGTTCTTGCTATCGGGCTCAGCATTTAGCGTTCAGTATCATTGCAACTCTCGGCTAGGAGGAATCTTTCCGAAACAAGACAGAAGCATGTCAAAATATTGAGATGAACCGTGCTGATCTGCCTCGGTGAAGCCCTGGAGGTGAAAAATTGTGTGGCGAACGGCAGCATCACAATATGGGGAGCTGTGCTCTCTGCTTGGCTATTCATGTCCACTGTCAACCTCTCCGAACTAATTAGAATTGATTTATGATGGATCAGCTAGCTTATCAGGTGCAGAAAGAAATTACCATGGCTAGCCAAGGGGTGAGAGGGTCACCATCGAATTGTAAAATCAATTTGCATTGATTGTAAAAGGTTCATTTTGCGAAAGAGGACACAGTCAAAGGGATTAAACTTAACCAGACAACTTTGATACCGCACAATAGGCTTTATTTTTTTTACTTTCCTTACCTGTCTGTATTACACACACTCAAAAAGCTTATAAACATGAGCGCAACCTCCGGCGCCCCGGGGTACATCACACAGATTTCATATTGATGTGGAAATGACATGTGCACTTGCGGCTGTAATACTTGCGAATTTGAGAGCAAATCATAATATCTTGTGAATTTGTAAGATCTTCATTACTAAAGGGCACTAAAACAATCAGTAATGTTTTCAAATCAGAGCTTGGTGGGCGGAGCCGTGCCGGTGGTGTCAAAGAACACGTCGCGGGCAGGTTTAATTAAGCAGGAGAGGATCTTTGTCTTTCACAGAGCACCTCTCAAATTATCCCCCCAAATCCCTCTTTCACTCCCTCTTACCTTCAATCGCCAGCATTGCCCTTAATTCTCGGTTCAGCAGCTCAAAGCGTCTCTCCAGATCGTGTTCCTTCTCCCTGGGCAAGTTGTAAAAGTTCATCAATATGTTAATTACTAAATCATTAAACACTTAAAGAAACCTTTAATAAACATTGATTCGTGAACTCGCCAACACCTTCCCTACCTCACATTAATCTACTGCAAATAAGCGATACACAAACCGGAACAGACTGGGCCGAGAGCGGGGAAATGGCGACGGGGGGAAAAAGCGGGCGGGCGGGCAGGTGGGGTATCACGCGGCAAATTAAATTTTGCCACTTTCAATGTATTGGAAATGAGCTAACTCTGTCCCTAATAGAATTTGTCCTTCACAGTCTGTTCAGTGACTAAAAAGAAATGAAAGAAAGAGAAATTATCAAGGCCCTTTTAATTGAGCACTTAAAAAGCCCTTTTCCAGTGATATAATGTGATTAGAATACTTCAATCTGCCATTTGTGAGAGCTTTGAAACTCTGTCTCTTTCTTCTCCTCCTCTCTCTGTCGCTCTTTATGCAGAATGAACAGCCGCCCAGATTTCTGTACGTCTCACTCTCACTTTTAAAGAAAAGGATGAAAGGTTTAAAAAATGAACATTATCATCTTTTGAGGCAAAAAATAACTGCGAAAGCAGTAAAAAAAAAAAAAAAGAGGGTAAATATGTGGGTTATTGTCATAATGGCTTCCTCTTTTAGATGAATGAAGTCATTTTTTCAATTCTTTTTTTGGTCGATCCAATTCTCATAATGGGTGGAATAATACAGTCTTTGAAATCACATTATTGCAGACGCGTCCGTACTGATATGCCGTTTTGTCCGCTTTACGGTGGAGGACCGCCGGGGGAGGGGTGAAAGTGAATGAGGGGCCCGACCTTCTGACTGGGCTCAGGTCTCTTGGGAAAATCATTTCAAGTGCGGGTCTCAACATATTATAGGTGTGTGTGCTCAGAGACCACTGCTTCCATTGGTAAGGGTGGGAGAGAGAGAGAAAGAGTAAACATTAACTCACAGTAGAGAGAGCTGATTCTGTCGGCGGATCAGAGCATTCTTCTTGTTGACCAGCGTGAACCATTCCTGCATCATGGATTCCTCCTCTTCCTTATTATTCCCTGAAGACACAAACATAGAAAAACAAAAAAGCATGTAAAACTTTATTCTAACATTCTTGTCATATTATAAACATCACTCTGTTGTAGGGGCTTTCAAACTAGGGTACGTTGATCAACAGTGGGCCGTAAGTGGGTGCTAGGAGGCCTGCTTCAAAAAAATAAAACTAAAATAAATTAATTAAAATAAAATAAAATAAAAGTCGTTTCTAAAGACTGGTCGGAAATCATCAGATTAAATCACAAATTATTTATATTCATCAAAAATTCCCACTAATTGCTCAGACACGCTAGATGTCTGTAGATATTAATTAGCCAACCATTCAAGTTCTTGCCAGTTACACCTCAATACAACAGTTTAATTCCCAAAGTCTCACTGCAGCCTTTAAACACACCCTAACAAAAAGGAACACACACACACACACACTTTTGACCGACTTTCTCTGGAACGGATAAGTTAAGCACTTTTCTCACACCTCCGAGTATAAAGTGCATCAAATGAGATTATCTGACAGGCTTTTCTCAACTGCGCAGACTGACACGCACGTTAGGAAGCCATCCAGATGTGTGTTCACTACCTACGTATTAGACACTTCACAAGGTACTTCCATTGTCAGTAAAACAGAGATGCCTCTGGATTAGAGCCGGATTAATGAAGGCTGGTTGGTTACTTTCCTCCACTGACTGGGATTAAAGCCTCAACTCCAGGTCTTTCTGCAGCTTCAGATGCGATCCAAAAGCACATGTCCTGTGCCTGAGGCCTACATGTGCGAATGCCGAACTCACGGTCGGAAACTACAGGTGCACATTGCTCAGGGGTTGAATGTATGACAGGTGAGAAACTCAATTACTCAGTTTAATTAGAATGGCAAAAATCAGCTGTTCAAGTTTAATGACACATGAATGAGTGTATATGAAAACTTTTTTCTTTAAAATTATCATTTTTATCAGGCTCCAATGTATAGGTTTCTACCTAAGTACCAGTACTTCTGATTGGGCTGAGGCTGGGATTTAGTGGGTTTGAAGTGAAAGAATTTGATGAACGTATACTATGAACGCACTCACTCAGTATCGTTATCTCATTTTTGACCGAGGTGGCTTTTAGAGTCTTTTTTAATGGAAGTCTTCATATATATCTGCATATCTGGAGTACAATGTACACTACTTCAAAAGTTTGGTGTCAGTAAGAGGTGAAATAAATAAATAAGGATGCATTAAATTGATCAAAAGTGAAAGTAAAGACATTTATGTTGCAAAAGCTTTCTATTGCAAATAAATGTAGTTCTTTTTTATTTTCTATTCAACAAAGAACCCTGAAAAAAAAATGGGTTCCACAAAAATATTAAGCAGCACAACTGTTTTAAGATTGATGATAATAACACGTTTCTTGAGCACCAAATCAGCATATTAGAATGATGGTAACACTTCATAATGGGATTCATTAGTTAACTACATTAGATTACATGAATTTACAATGAACAATACTTCGACAGCATTTATTTATCTTAGTTAATCTCAACATTTACTAATACATATTTAAGATCAAAAGTTGTTTCTGTTAACATTAGAGCACCATGAACTAAGATGAACATTTGTATTAACCAACATTAAAAAAGGATAATAAATGCAGTAAGAATATATTGCTCATTGTTAGTTTATGTCAGTTAATGCATTAACTAATGTTAATAATTGAAACCTTACTGTAAATTGTTACCAGAGTGATTAGCGAAGGATCATGTGACACTGAAGGCTGCTGAAAATTCAGCTTTGCCATCACAGGAATAAATTAAAAATTAAAAAGTCTAAAATAGAAAACAGTTATTTTAAAATGTAAAGCAGAAAAAGCCAGATTGATAACATTATGGGAGACAAAGATTTCACATTTTGAAGGTTTTGTCTGGCCAAGCTATGCCATCTCTTATTTGACCTCAGAAGGTATCAAAGGTAAGCAGACACTGTGGGGTTTGGTAGTTTGGGCCGTGGGGTAAACCGGTTAAGTGGGTTCAGGAAGAATGACTCCGATGTCAGTATTCTGAGCATTTTTGTGACACTAATTATGTCTTTGAAGAGGGATGAAAGAGGAGAAAAGATGAAAGATCCTTTAAGCTTATGTAATCACATCACCTACTCTATGCTCTTGTGATACCTGTCTGTTCCTGACAGCATCAACAACAGAATTAGCATCTGTACACAAACACGCTCACTCTTTTACTGATACGAGGACTTTAAGATCAACTTTTGTAGATCTTAAGATGAGAATTACAGTGACACACCATTAAATAAAGATCTCCGAGTCATCCTGGATGACTTTGATGTGCATCTACTGTAACTGTCTAGTGTCAAACACAAAGACAATTATACCTAGCAGTTATTATACTGTCAAAAAAAGTTTATTTAATCAATAAAGTATGAGAAGCATACTATATTGTGAATGCTGTGCAGTGGAGATTCATGACTATATTCACATTACAGCATGACTTTCAGAGTTTTATTGCTTTTTAAAAAAAAAAAAAAAGTGTTACTATATATTGAAAATAAAAGGATGCAAATTTTGTCGGAAAATAGCTTTTCAACTATATGATATAGTTGGTATGCAACAAAAATAACAACTGCTATGGATACTGTGTAGTGATATGGTGGACAGGTGTTATATGAACAGGAGTCATATATGTTACTATATTATGGATTTCAGCATGCTGTATTGACCAATCAGAAGCTAGGACTGGATCATGACAGTGTCTGTGTCTGTCTGTGTGCACGAAGCCATTACAAGGACGGGGTGGGGGTGACAAAGGGCGGATCTTCAATAAGTGTCTGATGTGGGAACTTGCACCTCGGATCTTTTTTCCATCACGCTGTTGCTTGGCACCATGTGACTGTGACGCTGGTCATGTGAGAGAGACAAATCCGCTAGCCACAACAAAGCCAGCGGCTGCCCCCGGTGGGACGACGGCCCTGTCACTCATCCCCACCAAAACTCCCCAGCCCTCCACCAGGGGAGCCGCTCTCATGTCTGCCAGTGCCAGATGTGTGAAATTTTGCATTTGACGACAACGCAGAGTAGATGGGAGGGGGGAAAAAAGAGGGGGTCCGGGATTTAGGAATCAAGCCTGGATTATTGTAGTCAACTTTTAAATAGTGCAGCTCGGAAGGGATAAAGTGTGCAGTGACAGGTCATTGTAGCGACGCACAGTCAAATGAAACAAGCAAATAATAAATGGTAATATTAAGCTTGTGTGACATTGTAAGGGAATGACGGATTAGTAGCCGCATCCCG
Source organism: Chanodichthys erythropterus (assembly GCF_024489055.1). Taxonomy (NCBI): domain Eukaryota; kingdom Metazoa; phylum Chordata; class Actinopteri; order Cypriniformes; family Xenocyprididae; genus Chanodichthys; species Chanodichthys erythropterus. The sequence goes on along the minus strand of NC_090238.1, from coordinate 21,179,908 downwards.
GAGGCCATTGCCTGAGCTTCAGCACTGACAGAGCCCTGACAGCATGAAAGAAGTCCTCGCTTTACCACTAAAACAAATAAAAGGCACAAAAACACTCTTCCATACACATTCTACAGTGCCAACACTTAAACTATGACCTTTGCTGGGGACGACCCAAATAAAGGATGGCCTGAAATTGCGAAAAGAACAAAGCAAAAATAAATAAAGTTTTTCTTTTCTTTTTATATTTAATTTAAATTAATCTGATTTGAGATAATGTAAGATCACATTTTAAAAAAATGCCACAACAGTTTACAGTTTAAACCAAATCACATTTTTTTATAGTGTCAAAGCTTAGACAGAGAATGCAGAGCCTTTTTAACCACATTTCTTTTATTTCTGGGTGCTGGTTGAGCACTTTTTTCCCTTCTAATTTTCATTTTAGAAAGTGTGTATTTCTGTACTGATTAACTAAAATAATAAAATTAACTTAAAGGACTGAAATGGTTGTTTTCTTGTAAATTATCTATTAAATTCTATATAATGTAATATAACAAGAAAACACAGGTTACACAATTTACATTTGTAAGATACAAATAATAAAGAAAAGTTAACAAATTAATATCACTTTTTTAATTATACAAATAATTATGGTAATACTTTATAATAAGGTTCATTAGTTCAACATTAGTTAATGTGTTTACTAACATGAACTAACCAAGAGCAATACATTTATTACTGTATTTACTAATCTTGGTTAACATTAGTTAATGAAAATACAGTTGTTCATGTTAGTTCACAGTGCATTAACTAACGTTAACAAGATTTTAATAATGTATTAGTAAATGTTAAAAATTAACATTAACATTAACAAAGATTAATAAATGCTGTAGAAGTGCAGTTCATTATTTGCTCATGCTAACTAATGTAGTTAACTAATGAGCCTTATTGTAAAGTTTTACCTAATTTTAATTCTAATAATTTTCCTATAATAATTGTTTCATGATTTGACAGAACTTCAATTAAAATTATTTATTTTCTCCAGAGAACTGAATACATATTTTTTTTTAAAATAAACAGAACCTGGTTTCCTAGCTTTGGCGGATCACTCCCAATTGAATTCACTTTACAAAACTCGAAAGAGAGACCTTCACACACCCTATAGTCCACACATACACGAGCAAGAGAGGGCTACAGGGGCCAGGCTCGTCTGGTAGGCCCGAGGGCCTGTGTCCATGGCAGGGTGATCTGGGCCCTGCAGCCGAATCAGATTAAGATAGTCATCTCAGCCACTGTTGCATTCAAAACAGATAGCATTAATGAAATCCTTACACATTTCACAATCTGCCCCTCTTCCCTGCTAACCTTTAGTGATTATTTACTAACATCTACAGCACACACACACACAGACAAAACAAAGATTCATGTGAATATATATAAGTTATATCAGCTAGACTATAGCTATAAACAGACATACACCTGTTAGATTTCAAATTTACCCTAAATGGCTCCAGGCATGACTGTCATGAGTCCAAATTTTCAATTAAATATCTGAGCTGCTTTAGCAACTGGTTATAAAAACCACATCTTGATATTTGGGAAACATTATTGTAGAAGATCTTTCCAAAAGTTGCCAAAATGCTTAAATAAGATTGTTTTTCATTTTCAAGGCATGTAATTAGGCTAAATGCTGTGAATAGCAAATTAATTATGTGAATTGAAGGTTCTATTTTTTTTTTTAAATTAGAACCTTATTTAGATATTTACAGAATGATAAAAAGCAAATAACTCTGAAGTAAACCTCCGCAACAGGGGGATTGTTTTGCTTGGCATTTTGTTTAATTACAAAATTCCCCCTCATTTGATTTAGATAAAAATCTTTCTAAAGCATTAAGAAACCAGAACAATTACAAATTAATCCTGAGTCCTGCTAAGAGCTGGGTGTCTTTACTGAAAGAGAGAGAGAGAGAGAGAGAGAAAAAAAAAACAGACTGGGGGTGGAGAGAAGAGGCCATAAAGAAAAGAAAAAGAAAAGAAATATATTAAACCCTGTGATCACAGCGAGCTCTTCTCATTTCTTATCCACCCGTTTTCTGTTTAATCCAATACCCAGTAATCCAATTTGTCTATCGGAGTTTGAAGGGGAAGATCTCCACTCCTCTGCCACTCAGTCACTTTTTGAACATTTACGATTTATTTTAAGTGGGCTGACTCTGCTCACTCATTCATTCTGTGTGTCTGACTGCCGTTTCCCTCTTTTTTGTTGTCAGGAGTTAAAAATGCATGAAAAAGAGAGGGAGAGACAAATAAATATAAGTAAAAGGGGGGAATGAACAAGATGAATCTCGTGCAATTGAGAGGAAGCTCATTAAGGCCCAGTCAGGGAGTCTTTTTGAATATGCATGAAGGCAATAATCAGATCTTCACTCGTCACTGAAGGAGAGAGCGGTGAGAACAAAAGGATTGATTTAATTACTCTGAGTGGGTCTGCAATGTGGAGAAGTCTTGTTAGCGTCGGCTGAAAGGGCCGCGCTCGCCTTGCGCTGCTCTGATGGAAGGTAGTTTAGCTTTAACCACAATACCTAATCTCAGGATAAAGCCCCGGCCATTGTGCTTTAAGACGCCCATCACTAGTTTCAAAATGGACCGAACACATTTTCTCTTGTTTAAGCCAACCTAGTTAACCACTAACCTTTTCCCCTGTTTGCTATTTATCTGGGGATCAGCCTCTTTAGGTGACCAAGACATTTAAAAATCAGAGACGTGTAGAAAACGGAGATCTACAAAAGCTTAAATTTACTCTGCAGAAGCAACGGTTAATTATTTCGAGATTAAAATAGAATTAAACCACTTAAAGAATATTATCCAAATAACTAAATGACAAAAAAAAAAACCAGTATTAAATCACTTAAATCTTCCAAGTGGAAAATTTTAATATGTGCACTGATCAGATTGTGCGTTTAAGGAAACACATTATCAATTCGTGATCACAGACTGACATATTTGAGTTAATGGAACATGAGCAGTCAAAGCGCATTACAATTTAATTCCTCGTAAAGTGTCCCGTCACTAGGTTTTCAATTGCCACCGGTATTATTGACCTTCGGTTGCTTGCTTTGCGGCTTATGAGGAAGGATTCATAAGCGGAGCGGCCTTACAGCGAGGATAGAAGAACCGCAGGAGGAAAACAGGACCGCTTAAGTCGCCCTTAATGACTGAAAAGTCTTGGCTATACATACACCGTTATCATACATCCTTTCATGTAATTGTTTGAACGTTCAGTGCGGGGCTGACAGAAGATAGTCTGTACCTTAATACTCGTCTCTCACCCGCCCCTCAGCGCTGTTAACACAAACAACTCCTCTGCAAACACCCCAGTCCCCCAGCTAATACCAGACACCTCTCACTTTATGTCGAGTTTGGCAGGGGCAAAACAAACAAATGGCAGATAATAGATTTTTTTTTAAAAATGTTCCCCTTCTTATACACAAATTGGAATATAGTTTTCATTTTTTACTTAATATTTAAATTTAATTTGCATACCCATCAAAAATGGTTCTATTACTTTAAAGCATTTTTTTTTTTTTTTTTTTTTTTACATGGGGAGTAACAGTGGAGACTATATAAATTTTAGCCTGCCTGCCTGAGTTAAGCACCAGGAATCACAAATATGTCCATCTCTGTCCGCAGCCCCCTACTCTATTAAACTGTGTTTGTATTCCACCCTTCTTTTTAATCAATAAACATTATCACAGACTGACAGACTATCAGCTAGTGTTGGCCGTTCTTTGCTCCTTAATCCCTGGGCCGCCTGTCCACTATCGCAGCTTCACGATGAGCGTAACAGCCAAGACAGGCAGTTTACATTACAAAACAACAATTACAGCCCTCTTCACAATAGCACTCGCAATAAATAATGATGCAAAATGACAGAAGAGTGGAAAACAGATGAAAAATATGCTTGATGGATGAAACAGTTCCGTACATTTCCATACAGTGCTTGAGTTTTTGTCTTTACATTTATGCATTTGGCAGATGCTTTTATCCAAAGCAACTTAAGCTGCATTCAAGGTCTACATTTTATTCCTGGGAATCAAACCCATGATCCTGCCATTGTTGCGCCATGCTCTAGTGTTTGAACTTATAGGAACAATATTAGATTTGATCCTTTTTTTTAATACTGTATAGTCTAATCAAATGCAATCTCTTATGACACACATGGTTTGAATTACAAATAATATTATCTTAAATATATATCATATTATCTTATGTATAAGATAATATTATCTTTATATATATATATATATATATATATATATGCACTTGTTGCATTGTACACTCCAAAAAATGCTGGGTTAAAAACAACCCAAGTTAGGATAAAAATGGACAAACCCAGCAAATGGGTTGTTTTAACTCAGCAGTTGGGTTAAATGTTTGCCCAACCTGCTGGGTAGTTTTATTTAAGTCAACTATTGTTTAAAAATTACTGTATTGCTTGCTTAAAATGAACCCAAAATATGTTGGAAATGAACATTTATTAATAAGTTTAATAAATGAACATTTATTAATAAGTTTAATGAATAATAATTAAACAATAAACATTTATTAAATTGCTTATTTCTAGTAATTGTGTGTCTGATTTTTAATTTCCAACCTATTTTGGGTTCATTTTAAGCCAGCCATATAGTAATTTTTAAACAGTAGCTGAGTTAAATAAAACTGCCCAGCACATTGGGCAAACATTTAACCCAACCACTGGGTTAAAAGAACTCAATTGTCGAGTTTGTCTATTTTCAACCCAACATTTTTTAGAGTGTATATGCAACAAATAAAGCTCTGAATATAGGATGAGGGCGACAATATAAATGTAAATAGGCTACTAGATGGTAGATATTGAACGTGCCAGTAAGTAAAATGAATGTAAATCAACAGTTTGTACCCAAGTAAGGGGTAATAATACCAATTAAATGAACTACTAATTAAAAAAAATATATTTGCTACACATACATATATATATATATAGATCTATATCTACATATATATACATCAACCAAGTTAAGATTAAAACGCAGGTGTAAACAAACAACAACAAAATAGATATAATATGACCTTCAGGGTGAAACACAGGAGCCAGAGGTCCTCTCCTTTCTTTCTTATTTTGACAAATACTATCATTTCACTCTTTCAACCACTTTAAACCTGCTTTTGGGAGCGTTGAACACAGGGGCAGAATCAAGGGCCTATGGAAAAAGCTGAGTACTTCAGGTAATTAAAGCTGGGTGAGTGGCAGATGAGAGCGGTAAAAAAAAAAAGATCACCTGGTGAAGCCTCCGAAAAGGTGTTTCATTAAAAGCCTTTTACCATACAAGCACGGCACAATGTGGGGACGCTGTATTTTACCACTTGTGCTCAACAGGCCCTCAGAGCAGCGACTCGGATGAGAGCAGAAACCTATCCCGGTTAATAATCTCATAACAAAAGCTAAAAGACATCATCCTATTAACTAGTGGTCTCCAGCGCTAATGCGAGGCACTGCCCTGTGCCTCTGTATAGAGAACGCAGCTATTAAAAAGGAGTGTGTGAACAGCCGGCAGGAGACTCCGTCAGACCCGGGCCCTCTTTCACCCTTTATCTGTCCCCTCTTGTTCGGGAGCTGTTATTGATATCATGAAACTCAGCGTCAACACTGGTCAAAAATTAGAATTTTGGGAATCTTGTTTTAACGGAAACGTATGAGACGAGAACACTGAGGTCATTTCTGTTTCGCGATTTAGATATCGTTCGATTCTCTGCAATAACTCGGAAGGAGGAATGCAAGTGACACCTCCCCCTTTCCCTCCAGCACCTCCAACTCCTTGTTGCACATTTTACCTTTTTTCTTTTCTTCTTTCCTCTGTCCTTTCTTTCTCAGGGGGAATATTAAATGAGTGAGCCGACTGAAAGGCACTGAGTCGCTGACACAAAAAGCGTTAAAAATTCTCATTTGGTTGTCTTTATTTTGCTAGCGCCATGTGGTCCTTGAAGATGTTGAAAACACGGGAAGCAGAGGAAAGATCAGAGCCGGCTCATTAGCATTGGGACAGAACTGGAGAGGCAGCGGTGTATAGTGGGCCCTACTCCAGAGCTCCAGTGAGAGCGGTTGGTGGTAAGCTCCCTGTTTCATTGTGCTTTTGTCTTTCCTCTGGGTCTACCTCACAGCGGGGAGCAACGCTAGCCTTAGGTTACACAGGGAATTATGGGAAAAAATTATTTTGACCAAGGTGGAGAGGACTCAGACATTGTCAGACATAGGCTTTGTGGGTAAAGATGATGTTCTTGGCGATATGACAGAGAAGGTGTAAATGATTCTTCTTCAAAGACTCCATCATACTCGTACTGAATCCACTCTCGGCGGTTCAATCTACTCATACAGTCTGAAAGAAAATACCCTACAGACCAACATGTTCTCTGAAAATCATACTTCAGTGCAAACCTGCAATAATTATGCAGAAAATGTTAGACTAGATATCATTTATTAGCGTGCAATTAGGGAAAAATATGTGAACTATGCTACACATTTTAGCCCAAATTTGGTTTGGTCATGATGACAGTATCCATACTGGCTGACGAAATGCCTCATGTTTTGATGGAAAGAGAAAAACATCAGTTCTAACCCGTCTCCATCTCACCCCTGCCTTCCCCAGTCGTAGTGAAATGGATAAAGGTCTAGTTGGATGGGTTTATCGGGTAAATCCTGCTGGTTGGCCTGCTATCTTGGATGATGACCCTGAAGAATGTCAACAGCTCATTTCCCCAAAGCTGGAAGGAGTCACCATGGAAGTCATAATCTGCTCCTCTGCAAAGCCCTTGATTCAAATACCAAATCTTTCCATCTTTCCAAATATATATTAACAGGAATCGTCCACTCCTGCGCACCCATAACACTTATCAAGATCTGAGGAGGAATCGCTTGGTACTAAATACTCCAGCTTTCAATTTTATAGAACTGTCTTTTGTTGTCATGCCTTCATACTGAGACAACATTAATTGACTTGAGAAGGTCTGACTGCAAACCTTGATCACTTATAAAAATGAGTAATATTATTAATATAAAACACTATTATTGTAAGAGTTCCTGACTGTAGCTTAAAAAGTAAAGCATGGCACTAGCAACACCAAGGTTCAATTTTTAAGGGCTGATCAAATGTATAAATGAGAATATGTAAGTTACTTTGGATAAAATGTGCAAAAATATTAAGTTTTCACCTACTATAACTGCTTGCTTGTCATTGGTTAAAATCTTTGAACTTTTTTTTTTTTTTTTTTGCCTGAAATATTCACACAAACCCTGCATTTTCTGTTCTTACCAACAGGACGACAGCGACAGCATGAGACACCAGAGTGATTTTTTTGGCCATGTTGACGGGGGTCATCTGCTTGAAACTAACTGGCCTCCAAAAAAAAAACCAAGGACCAGATGTTACCGAAATGATCAACAACCAAAGCAACAATAGCTACAGGGGGAGGGAGAGAGCAGCATAAATTAATGGCTGATTTCTCTGGCTTTGATGGAATTAGCGGTACTTCTTTTCTCAATGTGCCATGTGAATGTCCTTGCGTTAAACGTTTTTTTCCCCTATTCTTTTTTTCTCTCTCTCTCTCCTTTTCTCCTTTTTTGACAAGTAAGGCCACCCAGCAGAAAGCAACTGATGCAAAACCCCCAAGTAATCCCTGTGTTTATCTCTCCACTGTGGTAAGTCTGAACACAGACCCCATTATCTCACGGATTTGAGCAAACTTTCATTTATTTGTTGGCCTTGGGTATTCTTTCTTCAACTTCGATGCCTGAGTTTAGGATCCCCTGATTCCCCTATTCCAATGTAAATAGATTTGCATAGTGTCACAATGCATCTAGCCGAGGTACTGATTAGCTGACAGAGGGGAGGCCTGTTTGCAAGGGTGGGGGGACCCCAGTAGACATGTACATGTAAAAAGGTGCCTTCCAGGAGGGAGCAGTGAGCACATACATATGCATCTGTGATTGCATGAAGCTTCTCAAAATCTCCACAGAGCCAAATGGAAAAGGGCTGCCTGCCCCCATCTCTTGCTCTTGGACCAAAAACTAACGATGTTGAGTTGACTGCACCTGAAATAACTGCTAAAACTGACACAAATGGACAACTTCTTGCGTATTTTCTCAGTAATTTTATGATTTGTAGGCATAATACACAAAGAAACAAGACGTTAAGATGACATGCTTTAGGAATTTACTCACCTTCAAGTTGTTCCAAACCTGACTTTGTGCTGAACACAAAAGAAGATATTTTGAAGAAAGTTTCTACTGTTTTTATCAATATGATGAAAGTCAATGGGGTCCAAAACAACACTAAATTGACAAAAAACAAACCAACAGATTTTAAAAAATTTTTTTTAAATCTTTTTTGTGTTCCACAAAGAAAAGAATTTTCATTTTTGGGTGAACTATCCCTTTATTGGCTATTCAGCATGCAAATGTAATTAGTTTTTATTTATATGATGAAACATTATATTACATAGCATGAGCAATAATGCTTACAAGGACTTTATAGATGCTTTTGACAATAATCTTGTGGGTCGCCAGATGTCAATCGTTTGCAGTTACAGTGAGCTACAATAGATATTTAACTAGCATTAAGCAAAGAAGACAGTCTTGGCACCACCTATTCGAAACGCAAGTGTTTTGGTAAGACATTAGTGTGCGTTAAGGACAGGGCTGTAGCCGTTTAGGAGTATCTCTGTTATCTCATCTACTTAGGACCTGCTCTACCTCTCTGTTTACATACTAGAGGTGTGAAATTCTGGGGGGTTATCAGGGTTTGAGCAACACTCCATTTAGATTCACACCGAACCCTGAGAGATGCTGAAATGGCTACCTGTAGAGACGACAAATTAGCACAAGCAGCAAGGCCCCGTCAACACCTGCAGAATGTTTTTCTTACTAATATATGATTTGCTTTTATTTGCTTAATCCGTTTTCCAAGTAAACGTCTGAGCAAACGATTGCGGAGGGTGAAACACATCTGCTGGCCCCCTAGATTTCAGCCTTTCGGCTGACTGTCAAAAGCATTTAAAAGTCCCTGTTATCATTATTTAACAGACGTTCCAGCTTGTGCTAAGTAATATTATGGTGCATCATATAAAAGAAGATATTTTGAAAAATGTCTCAACCAATTTTATTCAAACAATCAATGTCAATGGGGTCCAAAACAACATTGTAGTCCTCTGACTTTCATTGTAAGGAAGGAGTGACACTTTCTAAAAAATCCATACAGGTTTGGAATGACATGAGGGTGAATAAATGAATTCTCATTTTTGGGTGAACTATCCCTTTAAGGTCAAAAAGTACAACAAGATAGGAGAACAAACGTGACATGGCTTGGAGTAAAAGAAAACGGGTTAGTTGAGTGCAGAGGTGCAACTCCCTCTGCGTTGTAGTCATTTCCCTCCTGCAGTGTGCCTTTGCATAATTTGCCCCTCCTCCCCCATTAGAGCGGTCGGCTCGTCTCCCCGGGCCATGTGTTAGAACAAATTTGAGCAGTGTCATATTGCACGTATTTCAACAAGGCCAATACGGTTCCCGCCCAATTTGCTTAATGAATTAAGCTGAGGAGAGTAATGGATGTGCTAACACTATTAGCCGCCCTCCACACATCTGCATTGTCAATTCTGGCGTTTTCTTTTCTCCCCCTCTCTAACCCTCCCATTTTTTCTCTCTCTTTCTTTCCTCAGGTTTGCTTAAGGACAAATTGATAATGGGTCTCCTCCCTACAGTAACTATAAAAAGTAGCTTCCCTCGCTATCTCTCTATCTCTACTAAGCGGCTAACAGCAGAACAATAGCATTTAAATGGTCATTTCCATTAGCTCAAATGAGCTGTTTTGGGTGTCGTTAGCGTGTTTTAGCATGCTAAAGGTGGGCTGGGGAGAGAGGCCATGTGCTGATAAGGTTCAGGTAGTACGCTAGAGGAATGTGTAGCCTAGAGAGGCCCATACAAAGGGAAATGAACAACAACTGAGCTAGCATAGCAGGGCTGTTAGCACGTGAATGCCCCTAATTACAGGCCAACCCCGCGTCATTACACTTAATTGTAAAGTGTGTCTTAATCAGTTTCCATATGAAAAGGTCTATTAATTAAGTGCATGACTGAAATTCAATTATGTTGTCAGGAGACAATTTGTAAACCAAATAATGATCAATTATGCAAACAGAGTCCCACGCACCCAAACTGTTCTGCTAAGCCTTTTTCACACTGAGAACTTCTCTGAAAAAATCAAATTTAATAAAATTAGAAACAAATTTAACAACAACACATTTACTGAGTGACAATCAAAAGCCCAACTTAAAGAAATACTTCAAATGTTAGACCTGTCCGAATCGAAATATGAGATTTCTTTGCCTAAATATGTGGCAAAGAAATTTTCATTGAACAATAGTGCATGTGTTTGGTGTTGCACATGTGGGATTCAAGTTCAAATCTGGCCTGCATCACACAACCGATTCCCGTCTCCTTTCTACCATCCTCTACTTAGAGACAAAAATCCAATAAAAATAAAAAAGTCAGACAAACACACCAGTGCCACAAAAACACAATAATAATAAAAAAAAAAGCCCAGCAGATCATTGAGGTCTTGGCTGGCGTTGCGGAGAATGGCTCTCTGTTTTTCAGCGCGTATGGAGCCGCAGTGGCACGGCACTAGCTGCTTTTGGCTGGGTCTTACTGGAATGGCAGTCAAAGGGGGGGTGGAGATGAAAAGGCCTCAAGATGCTTCAATAAAGGGGAGATTATAATAAGCGCCATCATTGTGCCCCTTTTGAAAATGTTAATCAGGCATATCACTGCCTGCCTGCAATGCCACATGTAGCAGCGTTTAACTTAACTTCACACCAACAATTTAGAGGACAGCAAGGCCACTGCAAAACACATTGGGGGGATGAAAGAGAGGGTTAGAGGGAAAGGGAAAACAAATGAGGATGGAGAGGGAGCGCTATGACAGCGACTCATCAGAATTTCCATGCCGTTATAAAAATCTAAATTACATGTCTCACAATGCAGGCCGTATCTCCTGCAACCAACAAACCCTTCCCCCCGACACCCCCCTCCGCAGACACTATCCACCCTGTGCGTTTTATCTTAAGATTCTCAGACAATGCCTGGAGGATCCCCTTCTCTAATCTTCCTTAAAATCCCCTTTCATCCAACTGTTAAAGAATGTTTGAAAGCCTGACACCAGACCAAAAAAAACCCTCTTCACATCTGGGAAAAGCTTTCGGAGGGAGGGGTCGCTGGTTGGGGGTTTGAATGTGAAGTCAATGCAACTTAACTAATTAAATTGTTTTTGCCTCTCGAACATTCAAACGGCCTCAGAGATTAAAAAGGGCTGATGTGAGGCGATTTTCTTCTCGCTTACAGCGATCATCACAATAAACTGGACAAACGCAAGGAGAAATAACACTCATTTGGTTTAATACAAGAGTAGCACTAATGTCTTACATCATGCATTAATTGAGGCTAAAGGTCTAACCTGTTGATATTAGGTAGCGAGAACACATGACTTCACAAAGGCGATCTATGCTGTGCACGTAACGGTCCGGTGAGAATTAAAACCAGTGAGAAGAACAAAGGCCGCAAAAGCCAGTAGCCGAAAACGGACCATTCTGATGTTAACCAGCTCTTGAAGTCGAGCACATAGTCCAGCACTAAACCTGAATAGGCAGTCACCTCCTGATCCAGCGCTGGCCTTTGGTCGTGCCGATAAAAGCCATCCTTATGAGCCGAATTCCTGCGTTTGTCTCCAGGCTTACTTTTCCGCTACTCACGGCGCACGCTTAGCAGGAAGGCTAAACGAGGTCTTTGGTCTTTAAAATTAGAGTGGACAAGCTACCGAACTAGCATGCAAATCCCATGGAGAAGAAAGAATAGGACAGAGGGAGAAGAGGGAAAAAAAGAGAATTGAAAGAGAGACAACAGAAGAAAGAGAACAGCAGAGAGGGAGAGAAAAAGAGTTTGCGATTACACCGATAGAACCTGGTGCGTGCCGATTGCGCGAGACATCACAAAACCCGTCTCGTCCCCAGAACCGGGGCGAGTATTATGCTCTAAACACTTTTGCTTCTCTTACTGCGGAAAGATTATACTGGTTATCCTATTAATGCAGCTGAAATGCCATTCTAGTGTCTTTAAGCTCTTGCATAGGAGGTCAAGAGGACTATGCCACCGCTTACAAGCATGCTGTGGATGTAATCTTCCCAAAGTTACAATAATTAATGTTAAGCTTCTTTAGCAATACGTTTCTGAAAGAACTTGCCTGATAATATACTTAAAGCTGTGTTAGCTGTTAGCTGTTGTCTGAGCTCGGAGACCATTTCCCCATGCGACTCACGTAGCCAAGCTTAAATCTTTAGTCAAACTAAGGGGCTGGTTACAAGCATGTTGCCTTAGCCACACGAGCAATTCCATTTCAGTCTTGGCGGAGCTGAGATCTATAAACGCAGACACTCAAGCAATTATTTCTGCATGGCCAACACTGCCTTGGAATGCGGGCTGGGAGAATTAATGTGGGAAAGCTGAGGGGGGGAAAAAGTAAAAAAAAAAAAAAAAAAAAAAAGGGACTGACGTTTTGAGACTAAAATATAAAAAGGTGCACATCCGTGAAGAAGCCTGGAAGAGGACGGCCACGTCGCCGAGAATAAAACAAACATAACGGGCCTCTTCTGACATGTCTGTTTTTGCTGGCACAGACTGTGATGGCTTGTCTGTAAACTGCATTAAGCTGATGATATCCGTCTTGTATGAATTTCTGTGACCGCGTCGGAGAAAAGGAGAAAGGATTAGCATGCAATAAAACCTGTGTCAATCTTATCAGACTCAAGTGCAATTTTTAAACATATGTTAATCTCACCTAAAACTCATTCTTTCCCTTTGCTTTTTTAAAAATCTCTTATCGAGAACTCTGTAGGTGTGTGGGTTTTAGAGCGCCTTTAAATGCCATTATTTTCATAATTGCGTTCATTGTTGCAGGTTATAAAGCAATTTGAAAATCATATGTGTGCATAAATGCATGCTGAGCAGATGTCAGGGAGATGCATTCAGAGGGTTGCTGAATATCAAAAGCCGAGCAGATAACATTTACACACATTTCAATGCTGCGCGCTGAAAAATTTCAATGTGATTCGGGACGGTATTGTGCTCGGACAGAATGGTGAGCGCGCGAATAGCTCTCCTCTTTCACTTTTGATTTTGCGAAATGTTCAAAATTGATATATTTAGAAAATCGGGTGACAATAACATATTTAGACGTAATTCCGGGGATGTGGCTAACTGAGGTAATGGTTGAGCTGCTGGTGAGATGGGCATAGAAGCCTGTGTGTGTGTGTGAAGGACACTGCTCCCTCTGGTGTGGGAATAACAAGTTCATTAGGCAGGAGCCACCACAGGCCTCTGCCCTCCCCCGAGCGTTCTGCGTCCCGTTTACGGCCTCCTAGCCCATCAGCGGCTGCATCATTAGGGCTCTGCCATAATTAAGAGCTGTTAGAAAGTGAATTCTCCAACTGCAGATTAGAAAATTAAACTATTTACTGATTACATATTAATAGAAGACAACAATGGCAGTCGCCATAAGCTTGGAAGGCAACCAAGGAATACATCTGTGTACTTAATTACCATAAACAATGGTTGCATGGAAATAGAGTTTTATACGCATTCCCTTCTGTAATACGCCTGATATCAGAAGACACTTGACAATTCGTGTTCAATTATCTCCATTCTTTAATGTGCTGTGAACTGCACACAGTAAATAAATTAACCAGCCCAATTACTGTGAATTCATCTGGGAAACAAACGCAAAAAACCAGCAGACTAAGGCAGAGCGTATAATGAGGTGGGGAGGGGGATATCAGGGATCACGAGTAGTTCTAAGTACAGTTTTTATATGTATGTAAATATAACTTTATATGCTTGTATATGTGTGCAATAAACATCTGTATGCATATATATTATAGATGTTTTTTTTAAACGTCTATATATATATCATGACTTTAATTATTTGCCTATTTTATATGTATGTATGTACATATGTATGTATCTATAGTGTCCACCATATAGTATGGTTGGAGGAAACATGTGTATGTATAATATATATATATATAAATTTAGTTGGTTGTAATATTTAAGTAATTATCTGAATAATGCAGACATTTCAAGTGATAAGAAAATCATCTGAGGAAAAACTGAGGAAAATCTTCCCCACTTTTTTTTTTTTTTTACAATATTTTAAAGAATAAAGTGCAACACAGCTTAGTAGTCATTTTAAATTCAATATGTGTATGTTGAGCATAACATAACCTGGTTTGTTTTGTGTGTATTTGACTATAGAAGCAGTTACTGAAGATCATGTTGTCTGAACCTGACAGAGGCGTGAATTCACCTGTTTGCAGTACTGAAATGCGTGCACTGGCTCAGACAGGTAAGCACATTAAGGTGAGAATCGTACATGAGGTCTGGTGTGTAACGGTGCCTCTTATTTCTGTGTGTGAGTGTAAATCTTGCTGAAATGTCTGGTTTGGTTCTCCACCTGCTAGGGCATTCAAGCCATTTATCATTCAGAGCGAGAAAAAAACCCTTCAAACGGACACAGCGGCTTTGACTTCAACAGGGTCCAGGTGAGTGGGAAGAGAGAGAGGGAGAGAGAGAGAGAAGGATGGATGGAAGGTTGGGCAAACACAAAACTGTGATAGACATGATATCATCCTCAATGTGACGGAGAAGCAAAAAAAATTCAATCGTCTACTTTACCCTCCTTTTTTCCATGATGCTACCCTTGTGAGAAATTATTGTTTCGTATCAGCATCTGGTTCTTAAATTTGGGTTGAGGTGTTGAAGCAATTGCCATTCTTGCTCAGAATGGAGCTCCATGTTTTAACAAAGGCTCAGCAGCCCCTGCTATACACACCTGAAAGATTGCCCCATATCCTTTCATATGTGTATATGTGAGGAGAAGAGAGAGGAATAGAGAGAGAGAGGAATAGAGGGAGAGGGGAAGAGAGAGAGAGAGAGAGAGAGAGGAGGAGAGCAAGTGCATGTATCTATTAATACGTGTCTTTCATTATTTCAACATTTCCTTTTCGGTCCAGCCCCCAAATAGCAAACCCTCCCCATTTCTCTTCCTCCCCTCTTCACCCTTTACCCCTCTGCCGTATACCCCTCTCTCCCTCCTTCTCTCTCTCTCTTCTACAGCATATCATTGAAGGCCAGATATGGGGTTCTGTTGCGCATGGCTGCACGGTACTGTTCAATAGTGGCTGGCTGGCGGACGCTATCAGCACTAGTTATCAGCTCCCATGAAGGCTCTCTTATCACGGCGGCCCAGAGAGCCTCCCTGCATCCTCACCGCCCCTTTTCATATCCCCGCTGCCGCCCCAACATCCCGGCTTCAAAGATTCACACTTCCCAAACTCCATAAGAGTTTGTGAACGCTCAATTTGCCAAAACTGTTTACAGTGTAATTGGGCGGCGTACCTGTGTCCATGAGATAGCGCAGACGCTTCTCCACACGCGAGGCCCGCGTGTCGATCTGCCTCTGCTCGCTCTCCAGCGCCGCCAGTTCTCCCACCACGTACTGACTGGTGTCTTTGAACGCTTTCTGCTGGGCAAGAACAAACGAGAGGAAGGGGGAGTGATGAGAGGTTAGAAATGAAGCATCACATCCTGGGTTTATACGGCTTTTTAATACCAGGGGAACAGTGGTCAGAATGATGACTGGAGAATATTGCTAAAATTAATTAAGCAAATGAATGTTCTTTTTTCAGCTTTCTTTAGAAATGACGTACTGCTGTCAGTTGGATTTAAAAACATAATATATTAAGTAATAATAAATAATATTTTTAAACTACATTAACATAAAAAAAAAATTGTTAAAAATTGTATACATGATTATAAAATAAAAAACTATTCAGAGCTACTGTATCATTTTTTATGACGAGGCTTAAAGATTTATTTATTTTCATTTATCTATGGCTTAATAATGTCAGTTATGAACTGTAGTTTTAAATGCTAAGCATGTACATAAAATATATAAAAATACAATTTAAAAAATACAACTCAGAGATACTGTATCATAATTTCTTTTTGACTACAGTATGTTTGAAGATTTAATTTTCATTTATTTATTGTCTTTTACAATTCCTGGCATTTATAATTGTTTTCGGCAGTTACAGACTGTAGCTTTAAATGTTGAGGTTTGACTTCATGTGTAAAGCCTCGGGCAGGAGGGTGCACTTACACACCAATATAAACACACTAAATGACCTCAGAGAGAATCCAGTATTACAGCAGTCTGGAGACTGACACGCAGAGAGACAAAATTGAAATATATGGGAGAGGTGGGTCAGTGCCTAAGGGCCTATCAGCATGGATCTAAGAGATCTACGCAGCACACGTGTGTGCTCAGATTCACTTATGTACACGCTTGGAAACATGCTCCCATTCTTTTACACATGTGGCCCTGGTGGCAGCACCCTCTGGATCTTAGGAAACACTGGAGTGAGGGATGAGACAGTGATTAGGGAGAAATAGAGTAATTAAACTGCACGCTTATTTCTAAGTGTGTGATAGTGACAAGCACTCCCACCCCTCTTTATTCCACTCGTTTATCACCCTCCTCTGTCCTCTCCTCCTTCCTACTATTCCAAGAAAGGAGGGGGAGGGGGAAAAGAGTGCTAATTTAAATTCACATCCTAAAGATTGCTGCAAAAATATATATATATTTTTAGTGCTGATGCACCTTATTTCATAATAGGAAAGAGGGAAATGGGGAAGAAAGTTTTTTTTTTCATCCAAGACAGCACTTTTTCTGCCTGAGTCCTCCTGCTGTCCATCAAACTCTACCTTCCTCTTCCTCGCTGCTCTATCAAATACTTCTCCCACAAATCAATTTTACACATGATCAGCCCCCTCCCCCTGCTCTCGCCTCTCTGCCATAATTAAGTGTTGAAATTTCCATATATATTATATTAATGCAAACATCATTCGCTGGGTAATTCAGCTTGAGCTGGGTAATGGGCAAGTTCAACACCCATTAACCCCTACACAGAGAGGGGCAAAGCTGGTCTCTACTGACCTTCCCTCTCTCTCTCTTTCTGTGTCTCTATCTCACTCTTCCCAGGGTATGTTTCTCTATGCTCTGGCCCTATATATGGTGCTGCAATAATTAAAATAGTTTCTTTAGATCAGCCTGCATAGAGAGAATGAAAAAATATATAATTGTATTGTATATACATGTCTGACCCTGCTGGCAAAATGAGTTGAATGCACACAGGCTAATTTCAAGCTATAGGCAAAACAAGTGAAAAATGTCAATTTTGGTCAAAATTGAGATTTTCACAAAGATGAGTTCATTAAGCCTTCGTCTAGCTACCGCAATGCTCCAAACAGCAATTAAACATCTAAAAGATAAAAAAAAAAAAACCAAACTTTATTTGTACATTTTCTGAGGTGAGTACCTTTCTTTGACAAGGAAAAATGCAGTTTTCTCTGCCCGCCTCTGGACGACTGGCGCTTCCTCTCAGCACAAGTTTGGTATTGTTTTAAAGCGCAGCATTCCAACTTTGTGAATATTCATAGTGAATTCTTGATGGCATGAGTCTGAACCAATAAAACATTTTCAAACTCATGCTGATGTAAACAAAACGATCTTACTCACGCTTACTGACAGATCTGATGTGCGCGCACAAAGAAAGCGCGCAATCCCAATATACACATATACACAGAATTGCAGTATTTAAAAAAATCTGTATTGGTGAGTATTCACGCAAACATTATCTGTTATGTCTTAAGTGAACGTTTGGTTAACTGTTGAGAAAAAACATCTGATGTGTATAACATTACATTAGATTTGTGTGATACAGTAGGTCTTAATATATAGGCTGTCTGTTCCATTAATGTTAATCAAACAATTGTGGAATCATGGAAAAAAAGTTTAATATATATATATATTTCCTATAAATATGGGTTTTGACTTGGTTTGTGCCAAATTTGGTGGTATTACCAGGGATTTTAAGGTATGTTGCTAGGTGATTTTGTTTTGGAACCTTCAGTTTTTCAAAACGTTCACTCTATTTTTCTCAAAATTGACTTTGCTGACTCTATCAACTTCAAACAGGTGTAGCTCAGTCATTTTTGTCAGATTCCAACAAATCATACATCAAGTTGTTTTTTTTTTTTTTTAAATATTAACTAATTTTTGAAAATTTGCTCATTGCAACTCATTTTGCCAGCACAGGTCACATATATTTAGGAGAAACTGAAAGGGTTCAGAGAAAAAGACAGAAAGGTAGAATGAAAGAGGTATATCCACTGCTCTGTCCATTTTCTTTTTTCCTAATCTTACAATTATCAGGTAATTGCAGTCTAATTTTGCTCGTCTATTTGACTTTAGGGAAGAACAGATCGACATCAGCCTTCAAAAACCTCTCTGCCCCTCAGACAGATATGAGTGACTGTGTGCAAGTGTGAAGTCCAACTATGACCTGGTGTCACAGACAACGTCAGAACGAGCAGCGCTGATGGAGAATTTAAATATGTATTAAGTACTTCATCTTCAGTTGGCTTTCGTCCTTCCATCTCTGTCAGAGCTCCTCTCTCCTCGCCCACCCTCTTTAGATCTTCGGGCACGGATCTCTGCCTTTTAACCTCTAAAACAAGAGAGAGATATTAAAAGTTGGTTGATTCTGACCTGACCATAAATGAATAATCACTTTTTTTATCAGATGAACCTAACCTAATCAGATATATCTGACATCTCCATTAAAACAATCACTAGGCATATATTTATATAAAGCTGTAATTACACTATTAGTATTCTCGAAGACCTCTAAGAAACACTGAAGTACTATCTCCACTTTTTGGCTAATTGCCAGATCTGAAACACAAACCTGATGTTCATCTTTATGCATTAAATACATTAATTTATTGATTACTGAACTGTTTCACAATGAAAAATCCTCTGTTTATGCAGCCAGATTGGAGGAAGTGACATCAGCGAAAGTAAAGGACCTCACCTGGCCTGGTCTCTACGTATTGACTGAATGATTTGAGCTGCGTTTTCCTGACAGCAGACTCCTTGTGGAAGACAACGGGATTGCGCAGACGTTCCGTAGCCCTGCGGAGACGCTCTGCATGCAGTTCATCTACATTATTCTATAAACACATTAAAAAAAAGAGAAGAAGGGATGAAGGGGGAAAAAAAACAGTAAAAGAGCAGTTAACTTAAAAGTAGAGCAGAGTCATTTGAATAAAAGTTGCTTCTGATGCCGGTCGACATTAAAGAAAAGAACAAATTAGACACACATGGCCAAGAAATGTTTAACGATGGAGCGTCGTGCCTGAAGAACGGTCGAGGAAAGGTTCTGCAGCATTTGGTACATCTCAGAGTCCCACATTAACTCACAAGCACAAAGGAAATAAGGCAATTAAGTCTACTTTCAACAAAACCTGAGCCAGAAAATGTATTCAGATTATGCAAATTAAAAGCACTATTGTCTTGGAAGCGAACATGTGTTAGCAGCTTCTCACTGCGGCTTCCAATCACCTCAATATTGAAATGTGTTATTATGTGCTGGGCCCAATAAGCCAAGCAGACTGGAAAGCGAAACGACGGCGTTCAGAATAACATTTGCAACGTCAATAATAATAGGAAACGTCTAATAAAGTTCGCAATTAGCGAACACGTTCCACTGCTTGAGACTAGGAGGGAGAAACATTGTTAGTGCAGACGCTAGCTCACTGGTGTGTGTATGGAAACCGCACAGCTAATAAAGACAAGCGTGTACAAACAGACACACATACTGCCTGTGGCCTGTTTATACTTAATTTATAACTTCTGAAAACAAAGCTACAATTAGCATCTCCCTTGAGAACAACAAATGTAGCCTGATCTCCGAGATGTTCAGCATCTGTATGCGTGAATATTAACAGTTATAGCTGTTTATACAACTGATCCCACACGTTTAAAGGTACAATATCAGCGATCACAGCCCTAATTTGCAGCTTTTCTTCACCCATCATGACAGATTGTAACTTAACTTTCAGCAATTCCTATAGGCTGGATGAGGAATGGATATCTGGATGGATACATGGGAATGTTCAACCATTCTTAACCACTTCTATAGCATTTTATTCATCTTAGATAATGTGAATCTCAACTTTTATTAATACATTGAGATCAAAAGTTGTATCTGGTAATATTAATGAATGCACTGTGAATTAACATGAACATTTGTATTAATTAACATTAACAAAGTTTAATGAAAGCTGTAAAAACATATTGTTCATTGTTAGTTTGTTAGTTAATGCATTAACTAATGTTACCGAATGAGACCTTATTCTTACAAAGAGTTACGGAAGATAAAGATTTTTTTTTATCATCATAAGAGTCACACCACATGACATTTTAAAACCGGAAAAAACAACCTCTCCTTCCACCAAATCAATTAGAATTGTAATAATTATAATTATAATCGTGTCACTGTTCATATACATTCTCGAATAAATAAGTAATATATATGATGGAGAAAAAAACTAAACAAAACTCATTCATAAAACATCATATGATGGCAAAACAATTTCACCCTAAGTCCATCCCTATAAGTGGAATGAGTACCACAGTCATCACACAAAACCAAAGGCGTGAGCGTGTTATGTGTTAAAACGACACATTCAACAGCCTGGATCTCTAGAGACAGCTCAACAAAGCCCTTTAACCCTGTCTGATTCCTCTCATGTTAAAGTCCAAAGAAAACAAACAGGATTCAAACCCAAAGCCCTGCTAGAATCCTCGTTTCCCG
Source organism: Chanodichthys erythropterus (assembly GCF_024489055.1). NCBI lineage: Eukaryota > Metazoa > Chordata > Actinopteri > Cypriniformes > Xenocyprididae > Chanodichthys > Chanodichthys erythropterus. The sequence goes on along the minus strand of NC_090238.1, from coordinate 21,159,073 downwards.
GAGGACCCAAGGCCTCCAACCCTCGCTAACAACCCTTTCCTTGAAACACCTGCCCCCACGGCCCCTCGGTACCCCTGGCTGGGGCAGATATCAGGGCTATCCCCACATCGCGATCGGCGCTTTTTCATCTGTTATCGTCCCGATCATTATTATGGCGGTGGGTATTATTTTGGCAGAGGTGTGTGTGTGTTTCTGGGATGCGTGACTAATGTTGCGGTCTGCTGCTCATTGCAGGCGGTTATCGTGTGCCACCATGGCAGCAGGCTCAGAGTGCATAGAGACAATTGCTAATGAGACACAACTGGGAGCACTGGGAGGACTGCAGTGTGTGAGCTGGGGGGGTAAACCGTTCTGTCCCGCGCCATTCTACTATGGCCTTGAGGAGTTGTGGGATGGGAGAATCCTCAAGGGATAGAGCAGTTGATTCAGATTTTTTAAGAGTAAAAAGACGATACTACAACGGCAGGGCTTGAGAGAGAAAGAGATCCTAACGTGTGTGTCTCAAAAAGGCAAGAAAAGATGGAAAGAAGGAACACATTTGATAATCAAACTTCTTCATGCATATAAGGTGTTCCAATAGAGAATAGGGTGAAGGTCAGAGAGACAAGAGAGAGTGTGAGCTGCTCTTTCTTTAAAACCCCTCTAACTGATGAGGCTCAGAGCTGCAGCGCTTCGTAACCCTGCTGATCCTCCCCTGAGCTTTGGCCCGTTGTGTAGGCCTGCAGTTCTGCAGCAGGTGCTGGATTGTTCATAGAAAAAGAGTACAAGTCCCTCATCACTAAAAGGTATTTCATAATTATAAATTATTGGTTAAATTGCCTCATCTTACAGTTACAGCAACAGTAAGATTGCAATTGTACTATTACTTCGAAAAACTGGTTACACTTTTTTTTTTTTAAGGTGTCCATGTTACAGTGTAATTATACATTTAAGTACTGAGTAATAATAATTAACTACATGTACTTACTATAGGGTTAAGGTAAGGATGAGGTTTTGGTTTAGGGTTAATTGCATGTAATTATGCATAATTTATAGTTATTACAACAGTAACTACATGTAACGTATAACTGACACTGTAAAAGTGTTATAGAAAAACTGGCCAATTCTTGACAATATTGTTAATGTGCACATCAACACATTTATACACTACCAACCAAAAGTTTGGGTTAAGTATGTTTTTATTTTAAAGAAATTAATACTTTATTTTAAGCAATACATTTATAATATTACAAAAGATTTATATTTCAAATAAATGCTGATTTTTTAACTTGCTATTCATCAATGAAACATGCAGAACAAATGTTTTAACATTAATAATAAATGTTTCTTGAGTGAAAATCAGCATATTAGAATGATTTCTAAAGGATCATGTGACACTGAAGACTGGAGTATGATGATGCTGAAAATTCAGCTTTGCGATCACAGGAATTACATTTTAAAGGGTTAGTTCACCACTGATTTGAAACAAAAGATTTGTAAAGCTTCAAAGCTTCATGAAGCAGTGTTTTGAAATTGCCCATCACTAGATATTGTTGAATAAAGTTTTTTTTGGTGCACAAAAAGTATTCTTATTGCTTCATAACATTAAGGTTGAACCATTGTAGTCACATGAACTGTTTTAAATACGTCTTAGTACCTTTCTGGGCGTTTGAAAGTGTAAGTTAACTTGCTGTCAATGCAGGCCTCATGAGCCATCAGATTTTATCAAAAATATCTTAATTTGTGTTCCAAATATGAAGGTCTTTCGAGTGTGGAACGACATGAGGGTGAGTAATTAAAGATTTTTGGGTGAATGAACCCTTTAAATATATTATTTTTTTTAGATTGTAATATTTCAAAATATTACCGTTTTACTGTATTTTTGATCAAACAAATGCAGCCTTGGTAAGCATAAGCGACTTTTTATAAACAAAAAAATCTTACCGACCCCAAACTTTTGAATGCTATTGTAGCTGAAAGAAAATGTAGAAAATGTATGTTTTCTCCATAGCAGTTTTTCAATACATTTTTTATTTAAGTTACTGCTAATACTTATATATAATGTATATAAATTATGCTATTATTGGTTAATTATTACCAATAATATAACTGGGTAAATATTATTTTCCTCCGACCCAAATGAATCGCTGTATGAGTGACAATTTGCGTCATCCTCTTCATGTCTGTAAATCTGTCTCTGGAATCTAACCTATTTGTGACTAGTCCTTGGGAACCCTCGACCAATTATTTCACACCTGCTGCAGTGCACTGAATGAGGCCTGCCGACTCAAACGAACACATCACTGCAGTCATTGTGCATCAAAGACCCTGCTAACATCTGCTCACAGGAAATCCCCTCTGTCAGCAGCGAGAAAGAGAGAGAGAGGCAGAAAGGGGCGAACAGGTGGGGGAAGGTAGTCGGCAGCATCTCTGAACATGCCCTGCAGTCACCACCTGGGGGCTCTGAATACAACAGCGAGATAGGAGGTCATCACACACGCGTATAAACACTAAGCAGTCAGCAGTACACAGGTATGCGTGTTCTTACACACGGAACGCTGGTATTAAATAAACAAGGCAAATCAATCCACTGCATGTCAACGTCGTGAGCCACACGCTGCTGTCGATACATCCCAAAGCTCTCTTCTATCTCAAAGGTCAGGTGTGATATGAGGTAATGGCTGTAAAATGTCATTCATGTGTTCTAGCTTAATATATAAACACATGATGTTCCTCAGACGAATAATAAACAAGAGACAGCGAATCAAAGAAAATCAACATGTCTTGGCCTTTCACCTCACACACACACACATAGACTAAAAGAATGAGAACCAAGCAAATCATTTCATATTGTTAAAACTAAAATAGCAAGACTACAATAAAAATCCAATAAATAAGCTTCTAATGCTCTTTGGGAGTGTTTAGTTGGGTACATTTTTGCATTTTATGTTGAAAATTTGTGTGGTGCTTACTGTGCAAAATAGACACCACAATGCTAATGTGACGCAAGTGTCTTTCAGCACACTTCTATGCGGTTGCTAGAGTGTTCTGGGTTGTCGTTTACAGGCCCAAGACAAAAAAAACCCAGCCCCAAGTCTATATGATATTCCGATCCCTAAATATGGCTCAGGTCGCTCCTTCAATGTAAAGATAAGGAGGATTTTACTCATTCGATCTTAAAATCTGTTCTATGTCTGAACACTAAACATCACATATTTCAAGCTACAAGCCACACAATTTGATGTTTCCGTAACCGAAACAGGGCGGAATGTGTTACTCAACAGTTTATTACTTAAGGTTAGGAGTTTGTTCACAATAAATCCTTAAGTATGAGCAATAATATTATTGCTGCTTGCTTAGAAAATTCAATATCAAGATAGTTAGAGCAGGTGGCTGTAAATGTTACCTGCAGGCCGCCAGATTCAGGGCTGAGGGGTGAAGTACTGGATGCCGTCAGTGATGAAGAAGAGGATGAAGAAGAAGGAGAGCTGCCACCCTGTGGTCGAAACTCTGTGAGCTTCTTGAGCTTTAGGTCCACATGCCTGCTATTCATCACACCTAGAGAGAGAGAGAAGAAGAGAGGAAGCGTTATATGCAGTAGGCCACTCGTCTCCAACACACAGATAAGCAGAGGACATGACAATGTTTGCCCTTAAGCAAACTGGCCCTCTCAACCTCATACACCCTCACATATACACACACACTGCTGGAGAGATAGCGAGATGCTGTGATCACGACACACCTGGAGTGTTTCCCTTGATTCGTAAATGACACTGAAATTGTATTTGATGAGTTGTTCCCAATGCACCCTTGAATTTTAGCCTGCTGAACAAAACCCATATCTGTTGGCTGGACTTTACAGAAATATCATTTTTTACTACAGTTATAAGTTTGGGGTCAGTAAGATTTTTGTAAGAAGTCTGTTATGCTCAGCAAACCTGTATTTATTTGATTAAAAATACAGTTTCAAATGGTTACAGATTGACTTTGTCCATTTTCATCAATATAATGTGTCCTTAGTCATAAATTTCTTTACTAATCCCAAACATTTGAAAGGTAGTGTATATTAATTATATATATTGTTATTGTGATGTATATTTCATAATAATATATTATTTTATTTTACATGTGTAAATAAATATTTTTTCCTATTTTAATTATTTAATCACTAAATGTATTATTTACAAACAAACCATACATATTAAAAAGTATTGTATGAATGATTCATCATTTTAAATAATACAATTATGATATATATTCATTACATATAAATAATTATTTATTTACACTTTGTGAATAATGATATGAGATTAAATGATTTTATGATTATATATACACATTTTAAAATAATATAAAATTAACAACACATTTTAACATACATTATTGTTTTATTTCAGTTTATATCTCTAAGGGAAAAAAATAAGAGAGAAAGACTTGCTTTGTTGAGATAACAAAACAAGACAAAAAAATAAAAATAAAATTATGCATGACTTTAGTGAGCCTCTGTATATGCCACGATGAACTTTGTACTGTACTGTTTGTGAATTAATCCTCTCGGGAATTAATCAGTGCTGTATATTTCCACACAAGATTTCTCACAGCTTTAGCTGCATACTTATAAAAAAAAAAAAATAAATAATAAAAAAAAAAAATCAATGGACACTCGATAGACTCCAGCTGAAAAGCTATCCATTCATTTAGCTCTAATTCAATGCACACTCGGATAAACTCCAGTTGAAATGCTGTCCATAAATTCATCTCAAATTCAAGAAATCTCTAGCTTTCCTCCATCTATTTTTGAGCCTGACTTCTGCCCAAAGTACTTTTTTCCATCAGTGAGGGAACAATGTCAGAAGTGAGAAGCCACACATGTGCATGGCTTAAAGGGAACAGTGCTTGTTCCTGTGATGACCTGAAAGAAACACAACCCACAATATTTACTTTCTCTTTAAATAATAATGACTTCTAATTTTCTTGCTTTCCATGCAGACTTGTCTTTCACATGTTGGTCCATTATTTTATGTCCGTCTTCATATTTTCCAAGTCTGTCTTTCTCTAATAACCTTTCACTAGCAGGTTTAGCCTTGCCACCCCCCTTCTCTCTCTCATCTGGGCTAGAGATGAAAGTGAGGTGAGGTAGCTTTTCATGTGGGTCCTGTTCTCCTCGTCTCCCAGCATCTCTCTCTAGCCCCCCAAAAACACCATAGGAGTCATTTGTGTGTGTGTGTGTGTGTGTGTGTGTGTGTGTGTGTGTGTGTGTGTGTGTGTGTGTGTGTGTGTGTGTATGTGTGTGTGTGTAGTGACCAACAGATTTCTTCAAACACAAAAATCAAATCCTCAACTAACTAAAAGTGTGCACCATGATAATGCAATTTTCATTTTACATTCATTTTAAAAGTCCACCTGTGCTATGGAGAACTGAAATGAGCTAAAATGTGCTAAACAATCCTCACAATACTCACCTTTCATACTCACAGTACATAAAGAAAAAGATTTTGTCTGAAAATATAGACCTTCTTTTCACAATAACAGACAAAAACACAAACGAAACAATGCAACAATCAATGTGGATAGATACTGTACAGAAGTCAAGAGAAGGAGAATAAATCAGATTTCTTTCACATATCTCAAATGACTTGCTCATCAAGACAAAAAACAAAACAAAACAAAAAAATTAATGACATCACATCTCTTCAGAAGATATAATTGTGTTTGTTTTGGAATGTGTTCAAATAGTTTAATTAAACTAAGAGCACAAAAACAAAAACGACCAAAAAAAAAAAAAAAAACCTGTTATAAACACTCAAACAACACTCAAACTCAGACACAAACAACCCCTCTTCTGTCTGAAACAGATGAACAAATTTTTTTCTGAATGTTATTTTGAATGAAAAGATAAATTAATTGTAAAAGGTGCTTAAAACAGGAAGTAATGCCACTGGAAACAGAAGAATTGTTGAATTATAGGGCTGCACAATTTGGGGGGAAAAAATCAGATTTTTCTGATAATAATAATAATAAAAAAAAGAGCCCCAGGTTTGCTGTGCTTGTTTCTAGCTTGTTGCTGATCAATTTGGACCTAAGATTTGTTACAGTATTTATTAATCTTTGTCAATGTTAGTTAATAAAAATACAGCTGCTCATTGGTTGTTCATGTTAGTTCGCAGTGCATTGTCTAATGTTAACAAATACAGATAACAAATAATTTGATTTTAATAATGTATTAGTAAATGTTGAAATTAACATTAACTAATATTAATAAATGCTGTAGAAGTATTGTTAATTCTTAGTCCATGTTAAAGGTGCCCTAGAATTAAAAACTTGAATTTATCTTGGCATGGTTGAATAACAAGCGTTCAGTACATGGAAATGACATACAGTGAGTCTCAAACTCCATTGTTTCCTCTTTTTTATATAAATCTCATTTGTTTAAAAGAACTCCGAAGAACAGGCGAATCTCAACATAACACCGACTGTTACGTAACAGTCGGGATCATTAATATGAATGACCCCAATATTTGCATATGCCAGCTCATGTTCAAGGCATTAGACAAGGGCAGCCAGTATTAACGTCTGGATCTGTGCACAGCTGAATCATCAGACTAGTTAAGCAAGCAAGAACAATAGTGAAAAATGGCAGATGGAGTGATAACTGACATGATTCATGATAACATGATATTTTTAGTGATATTTGTGAACCGTCTTTCTAAATGTTTCGTTAGCATGTTGCTAATATACTGTTAAATGTGGTTAAAGTTACCATCGTTTATTACTGTATTCACGGAGACAAGACAGTCGTTATTTTCATTTTTAAATGAATGCAGGGAATGCAGTCTGTATAATTCATAAACACAATTTCATTCTTTATAAATCTCTCCAACGATGTGTAATGTTAGCTTTAGCCACGGAGCACTATCAAACTCATTCAGAATCAAAAGTAAACATCCAAATAAATACCATACTTATGCAATTAGATATGCTGCATGACAAACACTTTGTAAAGATCCATTTTGAGGGTTATATTAGCTGTGCGAACTTTGTCTATGCTGTTTAAGGCAAGCGCAAGCTCTGGGGGAGGGGAACACGAGATTTAAAGGGGCCGCAGCCTGAATAGGCGCATATTTAATGATGCCTCAAAATAGGCAATTAAAACAATGAATAAAAAAAAATCTATGGGGTATTTTGAGCTGAAACTTCACAGACACATTCAGGGGACACCTTAGACTTATATTACATCTTTTAAAAAGACGTTCTATGGCACCTTTAACTAAAGTAGTTAACTAATGTTAACTAAAGAACCTTATTGTAAAGTGTTACCAGATTTTGTTATTACTGTATATATCAATATGACTATAATGATAACAATAATGATATAACATTATTTCAGTTTAATTTTGATTAATCATGCAATGAAAGGTCATTATGATCAAAACTAAAGCTGAAAACAAACAGAAGCAGATGCACACAGATATGTTACCATGCACACACGTTCACACGTTCACACACGCGCACAAGCAGAGGTCATGCAGTGTTGGGTTACCCAGAGAGGCCAGGTCACTTGCAGAGTTAGTAAAATCATCCTCCATTAGACAAGAAGAAGACAGCTCGTCCTCAGGGTTAGTATGTGTGACATCATCAGCGTAAGACGCCGCCGCCTCAGTATCACTCCTGCCCTCCTCATCCACACCCTCCACACTTACCCCATCCACCACATCTGCGAGCAAATAAACAAAAAGGGATGGCCAAAAAAAAAGAGAAGAGGAAAGAGACAGAAGAGGTTAGTGAAGCTTTAAGCGTTAGTTCGGTATTCCAGCGGGAAAGAAAACTTTGCATGTTAGTAGAGTCAGAAAAGTATTTGTTTAGACTCATTTAGACAAACAAACAGTAATTCCTTAACAAAAATGTTGCTGCTGTCACATTGGGGTGTGTTTGTTTGAGCTGACAAAAATCAGGCAGATGGCTGAGACTGTCTGGCAGAGAGCTGAGCTTTATGTGTGTGTGTGTTGCATGGCAGATTTGGCCTTGACGGCAAAATCTCCTCCAGAGTTCCTCTTCCGCATCCACAGATCTGAATCCCACAGAGCCCTTGACAATACACACTCAATCCAAACACATCGATCTCATTCAGTTATATGGTAACTAGAGCAGAGCCACACACACACACATGGGGCAGTTCAAACTTAAATAAGAGACAAAACAAATGGAAACTGGTGCTGCAACATTGTTTGCAACATTGTGATTGCCATTTAAAATGTGATTTAAAAAGTTCCAGGTTTCCTGTGCTTGTTAGTATGGCAGCCCAATTTGGCCAAAATGTTTGTGATTTGTGAAATATTTGTGATTATATACCATTAATGTAATTATTAATATTACTATTATTAGCAGTACTAAATACAAATATTAAAATGAGAAATATTAATAATAATGCAATGTAAATTTGTAATAATGCAATGTAAAATAAAAAAATGAGTATTTAAAAAATAATGTAATTATTTTATTGTACAGTACAACTGTAATATTTCAACACTAATTTCAACATTTATTGTCGTCTTAAAGGTGCTAAAGAGGATGTTTTGTTTTATACATTTTTGCAATATTACTTGAAACTGTCTTTACTAACTGATAAAAGACTATTTATTAGGTGCACTGAAAGGAATAATATTAATATACATCATCTGTGCACGAGGTAGGGTTTTTTAAACACATCAGCCAATCGTTTACGCGATCATCGCGTAAACGATTGGCCCTCTGGCTTGTCAATCACTGCCATGACGTTCCTTGTGAGAGACGAGCGCTGCTGCACTCTCCAGTAACTTTCCACACTCCACAGGTGCTGCATTTGATGTTTTTGTCCGGAGACAGGAGTAACAACTGCAGATTATGAGTTACCTGCGGTGAGTCCGACATAATCAATCCACTAACACAACACAGCGAATGCCGGTGGTAAACACTCGTGTTCCAATACTCGTGCACGAGTTTTGGGAGGTATTCCCTCGAAAGGAGGGGGGTTGTTCTTACGCATGCGCTCATTTCAAAAACTCAGTAACAGTCTTTGGTTTCTCAGTTGACGAAAAGATCCTCTTTATCACCTTTAATTTCTTCATTTCCAAATGTTAAACCATAAAGCTTTTATTTTGGTGGAAAACTGCAGAGAGACCTTAAGGCTTCTTTCGTGTTGACCACAGATGATTTATACGCAAGTTTGAGAAGTGCAAGTTATTAGCAACCCAAACTAAGAGCAAATGCAGAGATGGAGTTTAAGTGGAGCAGCATTTAAAGGTAGGGTAGGCAATTTCAGAGAGGCTAGCAATAGCAAGCTAGCTTTGAAAGCATTAAATCCCACCCTCCCTTCAGAGCGTTCTCTCCAAAGCCACGCCTCCTTCAAAACACATGAACGTATATAGCAGAGTCTGCAATGTTTGTTTGTTTATCAAGTTTTTACGCCATGTTAGCATCATGGCTATTTACATGGCAAACACAAAGGTCAATTTCATCCATAAAATTCACGTTATTATATAAAACATTTCAACTTAACATAAGATAGAAAATCTGAAATACATTCAGGTCAGAGTCTGCAAAGCGTCAGAGTATTAAACTACCTCATGTCTCAAAGAACACAACATTACAGTAATAATGAACATAAACAACTTACAGAATTGTACCACCTGACTGCTGCAGATTCATTTCAGTGTTGATCATGTTGCCAGGGAAACGCATAAATCAGAGACTGAGGACGTGAACGGTTTCGGGTAGAACATCACGGGCTGAAGCATAAGTTCGTTGTTTTGTTATGGAGGAACTGTCTGGTGACTGTCTACAACTCTGCATAGCCTTAAGGAAAGCGCTGATGACGTGATGTCTGTGCGAGCAGGGTGCGCGAAGGTATGGAAATACATATGTTGACAGACAGGTAAGACATAATATCATTGCATTCGGACCAAATTGGATGAACATTTTTTGGTCCTGAGATTTCCACAGAAGATATATGTACAGGTTTTAATATTTTGACCACTTCTATGACTGATTGCTATCGGGACGTGAAGAGAGTTTCATCCAGTATAACAAAAAGTGTTTAAAAAAATAAATTGCCTACTCTACCTTTAATGTAAATCGAGTCGCTCTGAGACACTGAAAACACTGGATCATGAGCTGCTCGCGCATAAAAGAACAGTGTTGCGCTTCACTTTGAACCATACAGCACATATATTTGTTTAATTAAATCACAGCCTTTGTGATCTGATCATCGCACAATGCCATATCAAGATTTTGGCTTTATTTCGATTAATTGTGCAGCCCTGTAGGAAAATGGCAAAAGACATCTCTAGAAAAATGCTCTGATAATCAGAGAAAAAGAGAGAGAAAAAAAATGACAGTGTGTTCCTTTTTTCCTTTCTCTCATGCTTTTTTAATTACTTTCCATGATATGGCGAGACACACACACACGGGGCAGTGCAAAGCTAATTAACAGAATACATGCTGCTGGAGTTGGTGAAAGTTTTGCTGGTAAATGTTTTGCTCTACTCAGCTTGAGCTCTCTCAGAATTAGAGCTGAGTGTTTGTGTATGTAAGTGTGTGTGTCTGTGTGTGTGTTGGTGGGATTATGCGTTCTGCACGATAGGCCTTGTGCATCAAGCCTATAGCATTTCCCTCCAACCTGATTTTTAATGAGTTCTACAATTAGCAGAGTTCAACAGCCCGAAAGGCCAAATAAACCGTTTTTTTTAAAAACTGACTTTCTTTCTCTCCCTCTCTCTGACGCGGTTTTTCCTCTGCTCTGTCCATATGCGGGTTTGTCCATCTCTGCAGGCCACGAGATGTGTTCTGTGGCGTTTTCGAGCTGCAGTAAATGCGTGATTGCGGAGGAGGGAACACTATTAGGCGGACAGGGAGAGGATGAAGAGAAAATGGAGGGCGTCAAAGAGAGAGAGATGAAAGAGATAAAAGGAGAGGAATATTGTGTCTCCCCTTGAGCTGTGAAATGGTACACACGGACACGAGCCGGCACAGAATTAGGCACAGCGGCTAACCTGCTATGTTAACACCTCGCGTATTAAACAAAACCTTGACGCGCCACTAACACCCCTCTCGCTCGACGTGCGTGTGCGCTTTTAATTATACGCAGCAGCTAGCCACAACGCTAACACCCCTCGGTGTAAACACGTTTAATAACACACCGCAGCTACCCGCTATGCTAATGCCCCACTGTTTCTGCACAGTCCTCCCAATGGTTAGCGCTACAATAATGTGCCGTCTCATTGTCCTGTAATGTGAAATAAAAGGAGAAATGGTGGCTGATGATAACGCGGGACACGGCAGGAAATCCGAGCTGAAGGTGATGCGGCCTACAGGAGTTCTCCATGGACAATGAGACACTGATTACCCAGCATGGGTGTGTGTTATAATGACGGTGATGATGCTTTGGGCAGTGTGGACTAGTGTGTATGTGTGCGTGTTGGGGCATAGGGCACCGTTGCCTGTTGCCAGAGTTCTCCTGATGTATTTCCGAAGGATTACGTGTGAAGCGACTGCCTGAACAAATGGAAGTGAAGCCCTCTGTGAACACCTCAAATTAGAGTTCAGACTACATGGGTGTGTTGGTGTGTTTCTTAATGTAATGCTCCTTTGGGCCTTGAAAGCAGACGTGTTGGTTGTCATTATGGAGTGAGCAACAAAATCGTTTTTTTAAGGGCTGAAAGCCACTAATGGACACACACACACATGTGGCTTGCTCCTAATGGACACACACACAGAAGCTTCATGAGCCAATTAAAAATCTCACAAGTCAAACACCTTTCACAAGGCCTTAATGTTCTATTAGGAACATTTTCACTAATGTTTTCAGGGAGCCTATGGAAGCCAGGAACAAACATGGCTGAAAATTTGTCTCATCAGAATAAACATTACCATGGGGACTGCATTAGCATGGTTATTACTCTGCAGTTAACAATGAAATACTCCATTACTTCAGCAAAGAATGTAAATACAAAAAAAAAAAAAAAAAAATTATATATATATATATATATATATATATTAGATGCATATATACTCTCTCTCTCTATATATAGCTTTGTCCACAATCTTGGATGCTTTTTTTCTCACTGACAATGAAGCAATGCATTGTAGGTTTACCTTATTTATGAAGGATGTAAAGCTACTTTTAGAGTTCGCCAAAGAAAGGTATGTACATTTGTCTAGATAGGCAGGTCACTAGGTTTTGGAACAGAGCTTATGTGTGTGGTATTTCAAAGTGAACGCATGCAGATTTGCATGTGCGTTCGCATGCTTATGAGAAAGTGTGCATGCGTGCACGAGTTTATGCATTGTGAGTGTATGTGCGTGTTCGGCCTATAAAAGCCCCCCTGCACTCACCTCCAGCTGTCTTTGACCTTCCTTTTAAGTTGTTCCCAGCTGCACTACAGGCAATAGAGGTGGAGTCAGTATAGAGAGGCAGTTCAGCCATCTTTACTCCAGATCGAGCCTCCGCTATCAGCTGCCTGGCTCTCTCTCGCAGCTGCCTGCGCCGTTCTTCATCACGCTCCTGACACACACACACACAGACATAAGCAGAGGGAAAGGGGGGTTATTGAACGGGTGCCATCTCAAGTAATTGACAGAAATGCCATTTTCACTCCTCTCTCTCTCCCATCAGATCAGACTGATAGCAGCATTTTTTTTTTTACTAGAGAGCGAGTGAGAGAGAGATTCACTGCATGGTTTATTTGTCATTGATTCTGTAGAAGTCCAGACATAATAAACCTGAGATATTTGCTGGAGTGTCATTTTTTCCCCTTTGACTACATGTTTATGAATGTTTTGTGTGTATCAACAAGAGGTAGAAACAGAAATGTATGTATGAACTACTTCACAACATCAATTTGTTAATAGACAGATCATGGAAGAGAGAAGGGGATCGGAAAATATCATTGGATCCAAGTTTCACTATGTTCATTAGGAACCTCTACCTGCTAGGGGCCTGATATGTAACACCTTTTTAATAAAAAAATACTGCTTATTAATAACAGAACATATTCCATACAAAGCTTTAAACGGTTTGCCATATTGGATATGCCACACAATCTTTTTAAAGCAACATAAAATTGTGAAAGAGTTGTTTTGGACCCCATTTCTTTGAAAAATTAGATGTGTCTACATGAAGGCTAAAGGTCAAGTTCACCCTCAAGAGGATCTCACAGTATCCCAATGATTATGCTTATTTTTCAAATCTATTAATACATCTAATGAATGTATTGGCTTTTATGGATGTAACCTTTATTACATAAACTTAACTGGGTGCGTTTCACTTAAAGGGTTAGTTCACCCAGAAAATTTGTCATTAATTACTCACACTCATTCCTCAGTCATTCCACACCCGCAAGACCTTGGTTCATCTTTGAAACACAAATTAAGATATTTTTGATAAAATCCGATGGCTCAGTGAGGCCTCCATTGCCAGCAAGACAATTAACACTTTCAATGCCCAGAAAGTATTTAAAACAGTTCATGTGACTACAGTGTTTCAACCTTAATGTTATGAAGCGACAAGAATACTTTTTGTGAGTAATAACGACTTTATTCAACAATGTCTATTGATGGGCTATTTCAAAACACTGCTTCATGAAGCTTTGAAGCTTAACAAATCTTTTGTTTCAAATTAGTGGTTCGGAGAATGTATTTTACTCAAAAACACAATCTATTTAGGTCCACATGCAATTCAAAAAAAAAAGAAATAAATAAAAAATTATGCTTCTAGCCGCATATTGAGAACTTACATTTCTGTTTGTGAATGTTCAGTGGAATGATATGGTTTTGGGAAACACCAGATCCGTAAACTGTATTGGTAACAACAGATTTTGAGACCATTGTTGGCTAACAACGCACCCCAGAATGCTTATAATATCATTCATTGTAAGGAATCAAATGTTTTTTGATACACTAGATATCACTGTATTGTTATTACAGCTTAACAATTTTGTGTAATATTTACAAAGTTGCAGTATCAATACAGTATCAACATTTAGACAGGTTCGCTTAGCATGATGGGTAACCTGGCCCCAAAGACAGCCACATGCACAAACATTCACACTTTTTCAAGATGCTAACAGGTTTCCGGAGCAAAAGAGCAGAGAATGAATTAGCCCAATTGGTTACAAAAGCGTTAAGCTAATTAACCCCATTTCACCTGTTTCTGTGGATACTGTTTGTCGGAGGCCATTGTTCAGAAGGACAATAAGCAGAGAGATGCAGATGAGGGAATCCCAGAACCACTTTTCAGGGGTCCAGCCTGGGGGCCCTTGAGTCTCAGGGTAATTTGAACATGCAAGACAAAGCTAAGGCCAGGTTACACCTGAAAACACGGAAGCGCTCCTGCCAAAGCTGAATTGGGCACGTTTAGTGCAAGTGTGTGTCCACTATGCTCTCGCAAAATGAATGCGTCTGCTCTAATCGGAAGATTGCTAAATTTATTCACATGGCTATAAAAAAACAAAACAAAAAAGAACCATGTTTCTGTGAATGTGACAAAATCTACCACTATAATAATGTTTGAGCTGTGAGGCTTTTGCTCTGTGCTCATACAATTTAATGTAATATAATTGTCATTCTTTTTGTAGCTGAAGTCATAAATGCCACATGATCGGCTAAACCTTGCAGGTATCATCACACACAACCTTCGACACACTGTTTTACATACAGCGATTCAGGGCTGGGCTAGCCATTAGTACAGAAAATGAGATTCCTTGTGTGTGTTCGCCCAGAGGACAGGATTACCACCATGCCCAGTGTAAACTGCTTTTAGGCAACTTAGGAAATGTTCTGTAATACTGTAGTCAAGGAAAATTAACAGACAGAGGAGAGGGGAGATGCTTCCATCCACACAGACTGTGCTGAAACATTTAACAGAGGCTTGAAGTTGTCAAATCTGTAAAGGTGCAGACAGATGCTTTATGAAGTTGGAAATGCTTGGTATACCTGGAATAAATGCTGATTCACACTAAATGGATACTGACATTGATGGTGAAAAAAGGCCAGACATTTGAATGCATGTCTGAGTCTTTTCCTAACCAGAACAATTTACTTTCACTGAAAAATTTTTATTACACTTGCATGAATTTTCCAGGCCTATACTTTTTTCCCACCATATTTCATACTTTTGTATCATTTAATTGCATTGGACTTGGACTGAAAAATACTTTTTTTGGAAATATTATTATGCAATAACAAAAAATGACAATAAAAATACTTGTAGGATTTGTTAAATCTAGGTTATTTTCAACATATACTAATATATTTTTAAAGATGTACATTTTGTACAAATTGTGATTTGTATTGGTGCTTTAAAAAATCATGCCAATAAAGCACTTAAAATTGAAAATGAAAATTTGAGAGATGGAAAGGGAAGGTTATGAAGGTGTGAGGTCAAAACAGTCATTGAGAGATACAAATTAACTCCCCAAATGAATCAGCCTTGCACAGGCAGAGTGCAGAATAACCACTGTGGAACGATCCATTTCTACAGCAGCAATGAGGTGTGAAACTGTCTCTCCTCTTATGAAGAGATTTCTTTAATGACTCTCTCTTCAAATGGACTTCAAGTGGCTCTTCTTCAGTAACACTGAAGCTTGACCGTTCAGTCTGGACTCTCCAACTGAGTTATGCTTGGAGTGAGAGGAAGAGAAAGAAGGAGAAAAAGGAAGAGAGGGGAGAGAGATCAGTGGCCCATCCAACCTCCAAGCTGCAGATCTCCAAGGATAATGAGGGGATCCACAAGAACGAGTGAGGAAAATGAAAGAACACCACCAGGGGTGGCAGAAACGATGACAAAGTCATAGTTAAAGTTGTAAAAGAAAGCATGGTGGGTGGGAAGACCTCACTCCATCCTTTGGGAAGTAAAACAGAAGGGAGAGAGGCGCAAAAGCAGATAATGTAGGGCTGTCGCTCTCATTCTGGACAGGAGATCCAGGGAGAGAGGGGGTGGGCAGTAGAGACTAGGCCCAGACAGAAGCACTCACAGTGGGTATGGGGTCCCGGTGGCTGCCCCAGCCTGGCTGCTCTTTTGGAGGGGGCTGGAGGGTGGGGGCTGCGGGGGTGCAGCGAGCCATGGAAGGAGTCGCTCGGCTGGGCACACACACAGGCTCAGGGCCCTGGCGCTAACACAGCCGTGCCAGCCAGCCAGAGACGGTGCCAGCCAGTGAAGCACAAACAGATATATTTGTCATGACACACTGAGTGTGCAGAGAAGGGGAGGGCCATGCACACACACACACGCACACACACAGCGCAAGCAAGCAGTGCAGAAGAAGAGAGGTTTTGGATCTTTATCCCATTCAACAACAAAAGTGTGTGTACAGACAGAAATCAGTAGTATTTTATCAATTCTGGTTCTGATTTCATGAATGATTCCGTTAATGGTTCTTTTTGTAATTTTAAAGAAAAAATAGAAAATGATGGGGAAAAAGTATTTCTTGTCTTCTGCAACCTGTTTGGTCAAATAATATAATTTTAGATGTCAGATAATAATACATTCAGGTAAGATAAGAAATTCTTAGGAGGAAAAAAAAATATTACTAGGGATGCACGGGACCATATTGATGTTGTTGGCCGATATTTTTTAATATATTTGTATTGTTCTGTATTGTATATTTAATTGTGCATGCTTATTTCCCCTATTTTTACATTTAGATTTCCTTTGCCATTATCTAATGCTTAAAGTTAATCTTTAAAAACTCAAGATGCACCCATAGTAAAATTTCTCAGCCAATACTGATATTCAGAATGATTTCTGCCAATGCCGATAGTTTGATTTTCATAAGGAACTAAACTAACTAAAGCTGTAGTAAACTATACAGGGAACCCTCTCGTTTGGTACATTACAATAATAACAGAGGTTAAAACTAACAACATAGCCCAAACTATTCAATTACTATTTCTTTTCAGATATAATAATAATTACACTCAAATAAAAACTGAAATGTTTGTAAAACTCAGTTGCACATAAGGTAGTTTTCCAAAGCACTTTATCCAAACATACATATATACTTTTTTATATTATATATATATATATATATATAGTTAACTAATGAACACTGGATAGCTTTCCTGAGGTTAATGCAATGTTAAGTGACATTGTTCGCAAACTGTTTTATTGACATCTTTCCACGGCTGAAACACTGGTTGAGTGATTAAATGCGACTTGACAGATTTTGGTAAGTTATACTGTATCTTTCAACACACCTTTTGATTTTCATGCATGTTTTTTTATGCTATAACTTGTATTAAAGTGGAAGAAAATACTCACGCTCTGTGCTTGAACTGAGGCACTACAGCGATGTATCACGTCACATTTAATAGCATTAAAATGCCATTTATTGTTTGAATTTTGTCATAAAATGAACAGAATTTAAAGACTTCTTATTAAAAGTAACAAAGCACAAAGCTCCAAATAATGTTTGGTGCACTGTAAACACTAACGCTTAAAATAAATAATTGGTTTGAGTAGGACAAACTTAAATTTAACAAATGAGTTCAGTAAAATAAACTTTTATGAGTATTTACAACTTTCCTTTTCTTTCAAGTTCACAGAACTGATATAGTTTAAACTGAACCGTTTCATTGTTTTGAGTTTTATGAACTTATTTCTTTTAATGTAGACGAACTTAAGTTTAACTGAAACTGTGCTGGGATTTCTATTTCCTAGCATGCTTTGCACATGGCACTCGAAAGGGAGTAAATGGTAAAATTAAGTGTTAAATTATGTTTTTTTTGTGCAAGATCAATGTTAAGTGGGAGATTTAGTAGTGATAATTGTTTTGTTATGCTAATTTAGAAGAGCTTCTGTTAATGTGTTTTTTTTTTTGAGAGTTACCATCATGGTGACAGGTGGTGCATGTGGCAGTGTGAGAGCAAGTATGTTAAATGCTTTATATTGCTGCACTCATTCAGCAAGTGCTATACCATGCTATCGTTAACATGTTAGCAAATTAGCAAGTTAGCATTTTTTGAATTAGCTTGTTACAGCTAGCTAAGTTTACATTAACAAAAATGTTCACATTGAGGTTACAAGGAAATTGTAAGTTAAATGTATGAATGTATAGTGTAGTCAAACATTTCAAGTTAAGAACAATTAATATGAGTACAAAATAAAAATCTGCCAGTTCTGCTAACTTAAACTTTGAATTTTTAAAAAATTGAGGCAACTGATTGCCTCACTCAAAAATTTTTAGTTTTGCCAACTTATTTGGGTCTAAGTGTGTAGGGAAAAAACTTGGAACTGGCAACCCTGGTGTTTGGTGTAGTGGAAAAAACACGGACCTGGCAACCCTGGCTTTCACTACAAGCTATAGCACAAAAAAAAAACATGCATTCATAGGGTCAAATAGAGCCTGCTTTAAGGTTGCTATTTTTTGAACTCTTAATGTGTTTTTATCTCGTTAACTTCGACAGCACTAAATTCAACACAAGAGAGATTTCCTTCACACACAATATAAGTTGCAGTCTGACACATTTTTCCGGCCCCTTTTGATTGACAGGATATAATTGGCCCTAATAATCAGCTGTTTTTTAACTATTGGCCGTTGGTCGAAAATGAAAATAATTGCTTTTATCAGCCGATACCGATTATTGACCGATCCACTGGTGCATTCCGATTAAAAAGCCAATTTGTTAAATATTAAATTTACACTGTTAAATGTTATAACATAATTTTAATGTTTAAATAATTTTTAACAGAAAATTACTTTTAGCTAATTTTTTTTAAACATTATTTCTATATTTAAATAATTTCTATAAATAGGGCTTATTGTAACATGAATACTCATACGCTTAAAAGGTCTGTGTACAGACTTTTTAAACTGCAATGAATCACAAAGTTGATTACCGACATAAAATCACCAGTTATATTTAAGAACCGGCTCTTGATTTCCAGACCAACTTGCCTATGAACTAAAATAATCTTAAACTCTGCATGATAAAAACACAATATTCAGTGCTTTCACGAAAGCAATCAAACATGAATGCAATGTTTGAGACACGTTTGAGAAAATGAAAACATTGCCACGTCTCGGCCTCATCAACCCTCTCTCTCTCCGTCCTTTAGAAAGTGACCTGTGAAATAAAGAGTCTTCCTTGTCCTCTTCACCTCCCTCTCTCTGCACTGTCTATCAAACCCTCCTCTCTTTTATTCTTCCTTCTCTCCCATTTCTGTCCTCTTTAAATGGAAAATACAGATCGTCTATGATCTGTCCCCTGGCTTCGTGGTCTGTAATGAGAAAACTTCACCTTGTGTCCCCGGCCATTCTAAAGGAAGCATTCGGCTGCTCCCGTTCACAAATCCAATTATATGTAGTCGAGAAAGAGAGGGAGAAAGAGAGTGTGAGAGTGTACAGAATGGGAAGCGTTGGGCGGACAGACGGGACTGCTTTTCTTCTGTAATGTGGCCTCTGCTTGGTGTTGAGGTGTCAACTTAAAATGCAAGTAGTTGAGCATCAGCTAATCCTACAGCAGCCTGCTTTAGCCCCCAGCCAAACGAGAGCGAGAGAGAGCAAGAGAGAGCGCGCACGCGAGAGAGAGATGCCACCGTGGCCTTATCGCTAGGCTGCAGATGTGGTTCCTGGATCAATGCACATACACCACGATCAATGCATTTGATAAAGAATTAAGAAGAAAACTGTACATGCTATCAAAGGCCGTTGTACATGGCATAATTATGCTTCTGCATGTGTGTAGATGATACTGGTGCGGTGCAAGGGCGAAGAGATAAATAGAGAGATAGAGATAGATGTCTTGCAGGCTACACAGCCTGCCCTTAGCACCTGGCTCATAAAAAAAAAAAAACCCTGTCAAACAGTTACCAACCCATTTCAGAGGAGAAGCAGAGGATGGAAGGATAAAGGCTATTGGCCAGGTTTGTCCCTCAGAAAGACATCTGACATTTTACGTACATGCATACTTACACCTCATGAGGGCATGAATGAAAATATAAATGTCTAGCGCAGGATTACTACCAAACAAAACAGGGCAAAACATGCTAATTTCAATGTATGACTGCAGAGAGCCAAAAGCAAGAGGTATATATAGATGGAAGAAGAGCTGGGTGTCAATACTCCTCACACACACACACACAGCTGAATGTGGGCAGTCACAAAGATAAACCCCTGATGCTGGTGAAACAGTAGTAGATGAACAGGTTGAGCAGGCGGCTTGTGTGAGAGTGGGAAGAAAACTTTGCCCTTTACATGACAACATAATTACCTGGCAGAGAGAACTATTCACTGCAAGCTGTTCTTACAAACAACATACACCTGCTCCAGTCAACATTAAAGTCAGGTCGCTTCCGTAATGTGACGTGTTTCCGAGTGAAACGAGATATTCAGTGAGAGAGAGAAAAAAAGAGATTGGGTCAATTGGGATGTGACTGGATTGAGAGATGAGGGGAGGGGGTTTAAAAATAACAGGGCTTGGTGAGAGGACGAGCAATTTATTACTTTTTTTAATGTGCACAAATTAACCGTTCACAATAACAACAGGAACATGCATTAAAGTGAATGTGAAATCAAAATTGACCCCATTTGCTTTCCTACTGCATGTTTCTGGTGTTATTGTGAACTGATTCATTGGTGCACACATAAAAAGCCATCAAAATGTAATAAATTGCTTTTTTTTTTTGTTATTTTAAAACTTTTTTCTTTGTAACCCGTAAATCAAAATGTAATAATTCATTCTTCCTCTAAAACGACTTTCATTTTCCAATTTTATAAATTACATTACCTTTCAAAAGTTTAAAGTTAGTACATTTTTATTTTAAATATATATATTTTTGAAAGAAGTCTCTCATGCTTTTCAAGGTTGCAATTATTTGATCAAAAATCTGGTAAAAACAAAAATATTGTGAAACATTATTTAAATTTAAAATAACTGTTTTCAGTTTTAATATATTTTAAAATGTTATTTATTCCTGTGATGGCAAAGTTGAATTTTCAGCATGATCCTTCCGAAATCATTATTATTTATAATTAATTATAAATTATTAATAATATTAATTATAATAATAATTGTCAATGTTGAAAACAGTTGAAAACAATGCTTTCCTCATGAATAAAGTATTTTTTTCTTTAAAAAATAGTGAACAATAGTGTTAGGCATTGTTTTAGCAAACTTGAATTCACTCTGTCTCCATTCTAGTACACTGTAAAAAAAGAATTGTTGGTTTAACTTAAAGTAAGTTACCTTGTTGCCTTAAAATTTTGAGTTAATTGAAATTAAAAATTTGAGTTAATTCAATGAAGGCGATTGATTTAATCAACAGAAACTCAAAATATTATGTTATCTGAACCACATTAAGTAAGTTGATTTGACAAAAGAAAAAATTTTGTGATAAATCATGAAAATAATTTTTACAGTGCCGTAACGCCCATTTTTCATTCTGAATCACTGAATATCCAGTTCTGCTCAGAAATACATCAGATTCCGAATGTAAAATGGGTTGTGGACAACAATGCTCATTAAAGAAATTAAATAAGGTCCATTTTTAAGTTTCATGTTAACTTTAAAAAGTTTGAACTTTTTCAGTCTTTAGCAAAACTTGGAGCATGACCATTAAAAATGTATTAATGCGAAAGAAAATCAACAAGTTATTGAAAAATATAGTACTAATGCTTGTACTTACTTACTTTAATTAAAGTGTTCACACAGACACACAAACGCTCTTAGCACTCACCCTCTCTCTCTTTCTCTAAACAAAAACTTCTCAGTCCGACTGAAATAACTGGATTAAACAATTGCAATTTCATATCAAAATGAACTTAAACGTTATGCTTTTATCCTTCATATTTTATTCATAGGAGACCGACTTATGAATGAGGTTAAAAACTGAAGGGTGGTAGGAAAGAGAGAAAAGAATGAGGTAGTGAAGGAGAAGAAAGGAGTGGTTGTTGTGGTGGAAAGAGAGAGAGAAAAAGAGAGAGACAAGGGGGGAAAAAAAAAAGAGGAGACAGCCCCACTGAGAAATGACTGTGTGTGCGTAATGCCGGAGAGAGCAGTGGCTTGATCACAACTCATGAAGAGATTGGAGGGGCGTCTCTCTCTCTCTCTCTCTCTCTCTGTCTAACAGTTTCTCTGTTCCAACCAACCGCTTTGATCTCCACACACACAGCCCTTCAACTACCTTCTATCCATTCTGTTTCATTAGACGAGAATCCACCAGAAAAAGAAAGGTTTCCGAACTAAAAAGACAATCGGAATGCAGCGCGAGAGAGCCTGTGTAGTCACGTCAGCATGTTAAAATGCATATGGAAGGCACAGTCACGGTTCCTTTGAAAGTCTGAGGGAATCGTTTGAGGGCGTCAGACCCAAAGAACAGAGAACAGGAGGACAACTGTGGCCTAATTGGCCCAATTAACTCCAAGTCTCTGGTGCTTGCTGGGACAATTGGTCTTCCCTGGGCCTTCCCACTGACTCTCACGCATCAGAGGTGGGCCGACACTAACGACTGTGGACTACAGAGAGAAAGAGAGAGAGATACTGCCATGGTGCGTTAGCATGGAAAACAGATTTAAATAGAAAAAGCAATATAGTTGATTACGTGTTGATTTTATGACTGGTGTCGCAGTTAAACAAGGCAGAAAAATGAACATGATAGAGGCAGCGGTTTGCATCAAAACACACACGCACAAGCGCACAGGGAGGCCGCCAAAAGTTCAAAGGTTTGCTCTGTCTCTCTCTGAGAGGGAGGGTCATGGGCGGCTCTGAAAAGTCACCGCACTGTCACACAGAGCAGGAGGGAGGGCTGAGGATGGAGAAGAGAGTCAGGAGGGTGAAGCAGGGCCTCGTCGGTAAAAATCAAACACAGTCCAATTAAACTAATCATAACGAGCCAGTGAACACGAGGAAGCTCACCTGGAATCTTTTCCCTCTCTTTTTCCTCCCCCTCGCCTTACCCTCCATAATTACCCTGGCCAAAGCGCTGTGAAATTACTGCACTGATCAACTAATGCTTGAGAAAATCTGAAGAAATGCACTGTCCCCTTTTTTCTGCCTCCCTCCCTCCCTTTTTATGATTTAAAGGACTACATAAATAAAAATTATTTCCCCTTACTATCGTTCCCTCTCCCTGGCTTTCTCTTCATCGAGGACAGAAAAGGAGGAAACCGAGAGAAGATTCTCTTGACCTTTTTTTTTTAAAGGTCTTGCCTATGAAAGAATGAAAAAGAAAAGGAGAGTTAAAGGAATGTTCCGGGTACAATACAACTTAATGTCTATCAATAGCAATTGTGGATTAATATTAATTACCACAAAATATTATTTTGAATTACCCATCAGTTTTAAAATAAAATACAACGAAGTTAAAAATAAAATACAGTGTTTTTAAAATTTTAGTGTGACAGAAACACTTAAAAACGTTCAAATTTGTTGTGATTACAACGTAACTCTGGTAACCTGGAAAAGGCTGTTATAGCTGAAATAAACAAAAAATCAGATTGCATATTTTAAATCTTCTGGAGTTACTCTGTATGTTACTACCCCAATATTTGAAATTGATGATGAGATGAAATGATCTTGCTGTAGAAATCAACACTAGGCCACAAATGTTGATAGCGCTTAACTTAAACCTGGAACATTCCTTTAAGAGTTTGTGTATGTGTATACTAGCATGAAGGAGACGTTGCGCCGCTGTGTTTTTTCTAATTGTCTATTAATTAGCGATTTGCTCCCACCAGGGGGTGAAGAACATGAGAGCGACTCAGAGGTTTGGTCCTAATGGATTGTGAAGGCCACCTACCCATAGTACAATGAGCACTACTAAACAATTTATACCGTTAGCCTACTATCAAAGGCCTAAACACACACATATACACAGAGTTAGTAAAGAGTAGGAGAGTAGGAAGACAGAAAGCGAACAAGAGAGAGAGTGAGGGTGACAGACAGTGGTGGCAAAGATCAAAGCAAGAGAGCCATTGCTGCACAATGGAGCACAATTAACATGGCATGTAAAAGAACAAGAAAAACACACACACACACACACACACACACACACACACACACACACAGAGAGCAGTTCTGATGAGAGGGGTGGGCTCACCCTGATGGGCCCCTTGAAACACACCACTGACTGTGGACAATAACTGGCCCGCTGGCCATCCTCACACACAATCAAGTCTGTATGCTAACTGCTAACAATATTGCAACCATGGAGAAGCAGAGCTTCATTTAAAAGACCCCTTGAAATGGTTCGACAATTTTTTTTCCCACTATATTAAGTCGAAATAGAAAGAATAATGAAGAATAATGAAAATTTCAGCATCATTACTCCAGTCTTTAGTGTCACATGATCCTTCAGAAATTGTAATATGCTGATCTGGTACTCAAGAAACATTTATTCTTATTATTATTATCATCAATTAATATTCACATTTTTTCAGGATTCTTTCATGAATACAAATAACTTTGTTAATTATGTATTTATTGTCACTTTTGATCAATTTAATGTATCCTAAAAGTATACATTTCTTTCAACATCAACAAAGAAATCTTACTGAGCCCAAACTTTTGAATGGTATTGTAAATTTAAGACAATTTCTTTCTTCACAAAACAAATTTGATGGTTGAGGGGGACAAGAAGTAACCGAAGACATACAGACAATCCACAATTATAATTTATGAGGATATTCTCATTCTAGGGAGCATTTAAGTAGACAAATACCTGACAATAATTTTTTGTGGTCCATTTTGTCTAAAGAGAAACTGTAAATTTAAAATTTTACAACTTTTTTTCATCCATCCATTGAATATGAACTCTAAAAACAGTCAAATCTTCCTTGCTCTATATTTTATCTGAAGGTCAGGAATGTTTAGCAGTTAGCAATAAACAAAAGCACACAGTATTTCCGCCCATGCTAAAGTGCTCACTACACCCCAATGACTTCTCTCTCTCTCTCTCTCTCTCTCTCTCTTTCTCATCCATCCTCACTTTCACCCCTCCATCTCTATCTACACTTTGAAAGAATGGAACAAGTCTTAATTTAATTAAAATATTCCCTCTGCATGCTAAAGCGCAAAGTCTCTTCTTAGCGGAGGAGCTTCATGCAGAGGCCAGTGATAAGATAACAGGGCCTACTAATCAAAACAAGACATCAACTAATCTAATCTAAATCACTAACAATTACCAGCGTGCCAAGCAACGCTCCCTTTTGATCAATGTTTTCTATTAAAAAGTGAAACAATTCAATATTCTGGCAGGCTAATGCACTGAAGCCTCATTAGCACATCGTCCTTGGGATGGAGGCGTTGTAAACGCACACACAGACGTTAATTCGTGGTTAATTTGCGGGATGAGGACCATCTCTCCTTCATCAGACTGCAGAGGACTTTTGCAGGACGGAGAGACGACGAGAAAAGGAAATATTGTTCTTTGAAAAACCCTTAATTTATGGCAGCATCACACTGAGGAGTCCTCCTGTTCTTTGCCTTCTTATGCATTTCATTCAAGGGCATCTCATTTCCTTTTAAAATTCATACAGCAAAACGTCTGAATAAATTTGCCACACGCCAGATATTTCATCATGTCCTGAAAACCCCTCCCCTGCGGTTCTGTATGTTTATGCCACAGCGTTTCACACTATTCTTCCCCTAAAACAGGATGTCAGGAGAACTGAAATATTATTCGGATGTGGCCTGGGCTTTTTGACGTCGAGTGTCAGTCGTCCTGCAGTACTGAGCTCAGTAGAGCATGTTTATTTAGAGTTTGATGTTCTCTGACTGGTCACTTCCTACATCACTACCTGGGGCCCTTGAGTAACCCTTAAAGACTTGCCCTGTGTGAAATGAGAGACTCTGGCATGCAGGCTCTTGGCTATAGAATAATATTACTCTCTATTACTTACTTCCTCTCTGACAGGTCCTGAGAGGAGCCCGAGAGGAGCTGTGGTAAGGACCTTCTAGGTGTGGATTTGTACTTGGCAATAGTTTATGAATTGTTTGAACAAAACAAAGACAGCAGCAGGTTTATGGCTGCTGTCACTTTAAGATCTACACAGATCCAATATATTGTTAAACATGCGTTTTATTTCTCAACTGTTTATGTTCACTTAAGATATAACAGACTATGTTTACTAGAATACTAGCAGAGCCTGGCATTTTTTGATATAATTTTGTGTGAATAATATGTCCATTCAAGTGCAAGAAGACATGAAAGAGAACTCAATTCAGCAGCGGTCTGCTCTTTGCTGAAATAAAAAAGATAACTTTCCTCTGCCTCGAAAGCGATTTATTAATTAATTAATATCAATTCTGGAATTAAAAAATTAATTTAAAAAAATTTTAAAAACACAGACCCTTTCAAAAACATTCAAAAGTTGCAGCGTAAAATAACAGAAGTATCTCCTGAATGTCAATATCTAAGCAAAAAAGTGTGTTTGTGTGTGAACTCACATCAATAATCTGTGGAGTGTGCGTAGGCGACTGTGCATTAGTAGTGCTTTTGTTTCCAGCCTTCATGGCGGCATCTCTACGGGCCTGTTCCAATAGCAGCCTGGCCCTCTCCTTCAGCTCCTCTTGACGAGACAGGACCTTCTGCAATTGAGAGAAAGAGGTTTTCATTCAATTTTCAACAAAGTTTACCTTTTTATCTGTATAACCATGATCTTTTTCACCTTCTCTTCATTGTTGTTTGACACTGGGGCAGTTACGACGTCCTGAAAAAAAAACAACAACAACAAAAATACATAGTGTAAGAACAAATCAGTAGATATCCCATTCCCCTATATGCTGTGTGAGTCAAAGTAGCATCTCCTCCAAACACTATAAGTTATCATCAGTTTGGTATGGCTGTTATTCTGACACCTGAGAGGAGATAGAGTGACGTTTGCTACCGATCATATAATATTGCGGGTGAGAGGGCATCTGCACTGTGCAACACATTCAGTAAAACAACCAAATGAAATGTCAGCAAAGTTAAGGTGGTGTCAAGTAACTGTCACCATGGTAACGCAACTCAAGTCACAGCTGAGGCCTTGACATGTCGAAATAAAATCAGGACAAATCTAAGCTGGAAAGTTATTCAGTGGAAGAAATGACAGTGATACATGGAGAGTGTGTGATAAAAGTTGGCTATGCTGCAATACCTGAATATGTGTGTGTGCGTGTGTGTGTGTGTGCACGCTGTATAGATGAGGAGAGGCTCTCATGCGGAACACGCTATAACCCATGTCAGTATTAGAGCTGCAGGCGGGACGGCCCGTACATAATGACATGCCACTCCGAGTGACACACGGCTGCTGTCTGTGCCGATCAGGCGTCTCACAAAATGGCAAAAATATCAAACATGTATAAAGCTTCAAACAGTTTTATGTGCTTTGATTTTATATGGCAGCTTTTTCTGTTAAAGCTGTAACTGCTTTTCTGTTGGGAGTGTTCGGGGCATTATTCATTTAACATGCATGTGTATCTATCCCTGTTTGTTACCTGAAAGTGTGTGTTTGTGTATTTATGTTTGATGTTGTTGACGTGCTTTTGTTGGACCATTTGTCACGTGCGGTTTGGTCATTTTCACTGCTCAACGTGGATCCCACTTTTTCTGTCATTAATTACTCACCTTCATGTCGTTCCACACCCGTAAGACCTTTGTTGATCTTTGGAACACAAATTAAGATTTTTCATGAAATCCAAGAGGTTTATTATCCCCAAGAGAAAGCAACGCACTGCACTATCATAGACAGCATAGGAGACTGACAGGGTAGAAAAGAAACTGTTGAATAAAGTCATTTTTTGTTTGTTTTTTTGCACACAAAAATTATATTTGTCGCTTCATAACAATAAGGTTAAACCACTGTAGTCACGTTGACTACTTTAACAATGTCTTTACTACTTTTCTGGACCTTGGATGTAGTAATTACAATATTTTGATGGGGGATAAAAAAACCCTCTTGGATTTCATCAAAAATATTCTTGTGTTTTATATAAAATATATTTGTGTTCCAAAGTGTTACAGGTTTGGAACGACATGAGGGTGAGTAATTAATGACAGAAATGTTATTTTTGGTTGAACTAACCCTTTAAATACTTTGAAAAAAATAGATAATAGAGGTAGAAATTTCCATGAGCATTTAGGGTTTTTTTATTACAATTTCTAGGCCTGGAAATCACATGTTAGAAATTCCCTGATATTCCCTGCAGTTATCCAGAATATTGGGAACCAGCATTGTATGAAATTGAATTCAGAATGCCTTTTAAATTCCAAATTCAACTTCTGAATTTGAATAGAATTTCAACTGAGGTAGCAAACATGATGTGGAATTAAAATTTGAATGGAAGTAAAATGATAATGAACTGAAATTCAAATAAATTTATGACACTATATGATGTTTTTTTCCCCCAGAAAAATGTGAAAGTTTTGAAAAAAAGTTTAAAGGCTTTTAAGTTTTAGGGTTTAAAAACAAAACAATAGACAGAATGATAAAAAGAGTGTAGAATGATAGAAAAAACAGCAGAACAAACTACAGAGAGAGATTAGATAGACAGACGATTGATAGATAGAGAGATAGAGAGATAGAGAGATAGATAGATAGATAGATAGATAGATAGATAGATAGATAGATAGATAGATAGATAGATAGATAGATAGATAGATAGATAGATAGATAGATAGATAACAGAAACAATGGTAAAATGACAACGGTAGAATGACTGACCGACAGACAGACAGACAAAAAGAATGACAGAATGACATGTTGAATGATAGAACTATTGACAGAGACAGATAAATAAATAGACAGATAGAAAGATTGAGAGAATTGACAGACGACTGTCTGTCATTACTGTATAACGACAGACAGACAGAATGAAGGTTTATAGACTTTAGAGAGAGAGACAGATAGATAGAATTATAGATTGACAGACAGACAGATGTTGTCATTTTGTATTCAGATATATGTGCATATCTAAGCATGTGTGTGTGTTGACATTTACCTGTGTGTGTTTAGCGGGTGTGTGCGTGTGGTTGGTCTGGGCACTGCTGTCTGATGTGCTGTCAGATTCAGAGTGGCGCAAACTCGCTCTCTTCTTCTTGATAAGATCAGTGTCTTTGTTATATGTGAAGCCCAGTTTGTGTGTGTTTGCTAGAGAAGATCCGGTCTGCCACATTGGCAACCCAGATTCAGTTTGTTTTTCACCAGGTCGTGGGGCCTCGTGCTGCTCCCTGGAGTCTCTGGAATCAGTGGCGGTCAACCCACCCGACTGCCCTCTCTCCTTTTCTCTCTCCATCCTGTGAGACAGGTCACCCATGTCCAGTGTATCGGCTTTGAGGAGCTTTTTCTGTTCAGCAGCAGGAGGTTGGCTGATGGAGGTGTCCAGGCTGGTTCTGGTACTCTGGGCAGGTCGTGGGTGAGGTTCTGTGATCGTGGGAGCTGCTGGAGAGCCGCGGTCTGCTGTAGATGCCCGTAAAGATGGAGTTACTTCTTTTAAAATTTCCCCAGAGGAGACGGACAGAGAACCAGATCCCCCACCTGTCATGGCTGACTTCACTTCCTCTTCTTTCTCACCGTGCTCACCATTACTTGCTGCAGCACCCTGATCAGTGGGCTCACGGTGAATGTCGTTGAGTTCGGCGTAGAACTTGTCTTGGTCAATAGAACTGTTTGTGTCTGTTTCGAAGTCTCCAACTTTGTATGTGCTACGACTGCTGTTAGCTTCAATCTGCACAACGTTGAGTTCCTCACCACTGAAATGTGCCCGGATCTGATACAGGTACGTCATCACTGTCAGCTTATCCGGGATCGCCAGCAGAACCATGTCAGATGGCTCTAGGAGCCGAGAGATTCCCAGACTGGCAAAGCCATCATATGCCTGCAGACACAAAAAAAAGATAATGTTTAAAACAAATAAAGCACAGAAAATAAGGGACAGTATCAAATGAAACAGGGTAAATAAAACAAAGACTGATGGAAAAGAAACATTTTTTCTTGCATCAATCTGTGACACTAAAACGCAACAACATTGTATCTGAAGGGCAAATGTACTTTGTGTCAATAGTGGGTGAATTGCTATAATATTTTAAAATATAAATATAAATAAAACATGTCAAACAAATCAAAGTAAATTAAAACAATTCTGATATAGACTAAAAAAATTACAGAGATATAAATAAATAAAAAGAATCTGGGTCAGACAAACGTTCTATAAAAATAAATGAATAAATGCATAAACTAATGATAGATAGATAGATAGATAGATAGATAGATAGATAGATAGATAGATAGATAGATAGATAGATAGATAGATAGATAGATAGATAGATAGATAGATATAGATAGATAGAAGGCACAATATGTAAGATTTTTAGATTAAAATATCCAAAAACCACTAGAACAATGTTATATAGTATGTTGTCTTGTGTACTTACATTATCCCAAACATTTCCAACAATGTTTAAATCCAGAGAAATCAGCTATTTTAACCAGGACATGGACCGTGTCATTGCTCCACCTGTCAATGACATCATATCCACGCTACCTTCTATTTCCAGTTTTACTAATATCGATCTAGATTACTGCAAAGTGCAACAAGTCTCTCAAAGCAGCCACCGAGCTAACGCACATAGTAACATAAGATAACTTTCAACACACTCAAATGTATTTAGTTTGATTGATTTAACCAACGCTGTGTTACCCAACATACGCTATGCAATGAAAAGAGCGGCTGACTGTAGCATAAGCATAATAAAAGCTCCACTGTACTCAAGATCAGTGTGTATCGTAGATGTCTATCATTAGCATTCGCTCCAGTTGCCTCGTTCCACTCCCACAGCTCTCGACCCCTCCTGAATCGAAAATTACATAGTGTGCCTTTAACACTCAAAGCCAATTTCTACCTGTATTTAAAGCATGGCAGGTGTTAATTTAGACAACTTTGGGTAAGGTGGAAGGGTTGGCTTTAGAGAGAAAATAGTAGGTTAAAATGTGAGGTAGGATAAAAATGTAAACTTCAAAACTAGGGAGGAAGCGGTAGCGTAAAGGCTGTCTGTTCCTTTCACCTTTACGCTACCGCTTCCTCCCTAGTTTTGAAGTTTACATTTTTATCCTACCTCACATTTTAACCTACTTGGTTGAGGGGTGAAAATGAATGTAGGGTCAAAGGGTAAACTACAGGGTGTAGGGTGGGATGGAACACCAAGGTATAGGATGAATGGAAAAAAAAAATGATAAGGTAAAGGGTGAAAGGGAAGAAGAAGGTTGTAGGGTGATGGGAAGGAGAGACAGTTAGGGTGTAGGGTGCATGCAGGAATTAGATTTGGGATAAGACAAGCTGGGATCAGTAGGATGCGGCAGGCGGTGACAGCTAATGTCAAGGATGGTTCTCCATGATAAGAGAGCACGATACCAAGAAACACTAAACTAATCCTGCCTCAGTCTTATCGCATACATCTCCCACTCCCTCTCATTCCATCTCTCTCACTTTCTCCCTCACTTTTCCCTCTTTCCGTCACTCTCTCTCTCTCGGCAGTGAGTATAATTGCACTGATTTGTCCGGTTGAGGAGAACAGGCAGATAATCAAACAGCCAAACTCAATCCCTGATCAGGAGATAGAGGTAGAGAGAGAGAGAGAAATGGAAGGAAGAAGTGAAAGTAAACTGGCTGACATTATCACGGTAATCCACCGAATGAATGAAAGAAAAGTTACTTTCTCTTTCTCTTAAGAATCTGAGAATACAACAGTATAAAGAAAAGCCTACAAATTAGCCTTCTGTCTCGCCCTCCCCCAGATTCGCCTTATCAGAACTGCTATCAGAGCCGAGCTGATGGCCGAGAGAATTTCAGCCTGTTGACGAGTGTTGACTATTGTCTCAACCTCTGCTGCTTACCCATCTACTGACTTTATCAGGTTTGTCCCCTTTATTGGCGTGAGCTAGAGAGAGAGAAAGCAAGAGAAAGGGAGAGGAGGGATAATCAAAGGTAAGCCGATTCTCAATTTACAATTAATCTCATCTTTCTTTCTCTCGTGCCTTCTCTTTTTCCTGTTTGCTGGAGGCTAACAATGGTGATGCAGAGCTTTGCAGAGCAAGGCAAATGTAAGGTACAGAGAGCTGAATAGAAAAAAAGGGAACGAAGAAGGTTGAGAAACAAAGAGTCTGCAGGTATGTGTTGTTTGTGTTTTAACTCTAAAGAAAGAGTGAATAATTGGTGGAATGAACGAAACTTAAGTGTCTGATTGAGATTCTTAAACTACATTCACACCGCAGAATAATGTGGGGATGCATTGATATGAAAATTAGGGATGCATCGATATGAAAGTTTTGGCCGATACGATAATTCTTTGTATTTGAAAGCCGATAACAGAAATATTAATAAATCTAAATAAAAAATGTTATATAATTTTTTAGAGCCTGATTATAAAAACAAAAGTCTCACCATTAAAAGCCATGTCCCAAGCACACAATTATAATGTTTTCATTATAACATTACGTAGCCTATATGACAGACTTGCGCTGTACGTTGCACTTAACTGTATTTTCCTTTATGAAGTGATTTCAATCATATTTCAAGCAATTCAAAACCATAATGGCAGACTGAAGTGTCTCAGCTGAAGGAAATAATCCATTATTTATGGGCTTCAACATATCAGCTAAATTGTCTTATCAGGCAAAAAACGATAACATTAAAAATGAACAATATCGATATGGTGGTCGATATATCATAGTCCAAATCTGATTATTTTCCTTCGCATATGACAGTGCATCAGTTTTTGGCAGGATAAAACACAATTTAATGACATTATTGCATAAATAGCATTTATTTGATTAAAAAAAACTGAGTAAACAGCAATATTATGAATAATCATTACAAATTAAAATAATGTGTTTTGTGTTTTAATGTATTTTAAAATGTAATTTATCCCGTTATGGCTGAATTTTCAGCAGTCATTACTCCAGTCTTCAGTGTCACATGATCCTTCACAAATCATTCTAAAATGGTAATTTGATGCTCAAAAAACATTTATTTTTATCAATGTTGTTTTGTAGAACAAAAGAGCAGCATTTTTTTTATAACACTGTAAATGTCTTTATCACTTTTGATAAAATTAATGCATTCTTACTGAAAAGTATTAATTTCTTTAAAAATTACTTAAAAAAAAAAATCTTACTGACCCCCAACTTTTGAATGGTAGTGTATGAATTAGAAAATTAGAAAAAGTATAAAATTATATATAATTATATTTATTATTAAAAATAATATAATTCAATTATATAGATTACAAAGGGTGTTTGTATCAATGTCTGTTTACAGGAAGCACCAGTTTCCTGGGAAAGGGAAAAAGAATGGTGACTCTCAGTCTCATTGCTCCAGTCTTCAAAACAGCAAATCATGCTTGATTAAAATAAATACACCATGTAAACAGCGGTTTGTGCGCGAGTGTGTCTGAGCAAGCAAGTCCAGATGATTAAACCCTAAAAATCACACTTCAGATGTACTGCGATGAACTACCAAACCCATTTATTCAACAGACAGAAATGTGCTGTTTGCTCTTTCTGTGTATAAATGATGCAGCAGCACTAATAACCCGTGTGAACTCTGCGATTGTGTGTTTAAGACTTTCTCTTCCTGCTCCAGTCTGTCGGCCCCTCCCCCACGCTAAACGGACAATGAAAAGCATTTTGTTTTGTGAATGACATCGCTGAATGATTGACAGGTATCCATCGCTGTCAGTCACACACACAGCCAGAGGGGCTTTTTTTCCCCCGTCTGCACATTTATCGAGGAACACAGGAACACATACACGCAGGCGCACACGTGCGTGCACAGATCAGATATCATGGGAAATTACTGCTAGCCTCTCTCTCGACACACACACAGAGAAAATAATTCTTTTCACTGCCTGTATGAGCAAACCGTCCTCTCCTCTCCCCTCCGCTATTGATTGCTCTTATCTGTCATATTTCAATGGAGATTATTGCAATCACGGCTGGGCCAGAGAGGGTCGCGCTGATTCTATCACATGGAAATGAATGCAGTTTATATAAATGTGTGTGTTTGGGGCTGTATAGAGAGTGCTCTTAACCTCCTCAGCTTGGGATAGTCATTTATCATTGAAAGAGAGCGAGAGTACGCACACTTTGCAGTGTCGGAGAGAGGAAAATTGCGTATATGAAAGTCACTGAACGAGAGGGCAGGAAATGAACTCAAGAAGTGACTGCAGGGATAAAGTGATAATAGATGAAAGGAATGGTGGGAAAGGAGAGCACATTAAACACATCTAATAAAGTCTAAATGGAGTTAATCTGAGGGCTGAAATAAGAGTTAATCTGCAGCGCTCCAGAATACAGTGATCATTCAATGGAGCGGAATTACAGAGGAATTAAGTTTTATACATCCACAAATCCAAATAGATTCCAAACAAATCCAGGAAGCAACTCTTCAGCAAATATACATTTTTTTCATATTGTGTGCTGCTGTGCATTGTGTGTGTGTTTTGAAAGAGGAAGAGAGATGCTTGGAGTAATCCTTGTTGGCACAGCCACCTGGCGGTTTATTTAAACAGGCATTTGAGAGCTGACAGCAATATCCACACCTTCCTCTCTCACTCTCTCTCTCAAAGCCCATTCGTTGCGCACATCCCACTGAAAATTCTTGAATGAACGAAACAGGTTTAATGTAAAACAATAAAAGAGAGAGGGAGAAAGTGACAAAAAAAAAATGAAGAAAAAAAAGATACTTCGTGCTCATAAACATCCACCTGAAGCAAATAAAAACATCATTTGTGTTCTGAAAAAAAAATAAATAAATAAATAAATAAAATTACAGGAAGAGTGTGTGAAAGGCAGATCTCCAGAAGCAGGAACTTCTGCATTAACTTTGCAGTATGGCCGTTTTGGTTTATATGCTACCATTCAAAAGTGTTTTTTTTTTTTTTTTTTTTTTTTTTATGTCAAATAAATCCTTGCTTTTCATCAAAGCAATCCTGAAACAATGCTTAACAGTTTCCACAAAAATATTTTCAAAATTGATAAGAAATGTTTCTTGAGCACCAAATCAGCATATTAGAATGATTTGTGAAGGATCATGTGACACTGAAGACTAGAATGATTCTGAAAATTCATCGCAGTATTTGTCATCACAGGAATAAATTACTTTATAAAATATATTCCAATAAAAGCATAAGAATAAGAGCATAAGAGATTTTCAAAAACATTTAAAAAAATCTTACTGACCCCAAACCTTTGAATGGTAGTGAATATCAAGTTCATATCATCGATAATTGGTTCCTAGGTCTGCTAGGTCACCAAAATAGAACCACTCCAGCGTTCTGGTGTTTTTGTGTCGATCCATGTGCAGTTGCTGTGTTAATATAAAGTATGCCTGAACAAAGGCTCCAAACGCTCCAAACAAAAAATGTGGAATGAAAACACCATATGATAAAAATCATCTTCACAAGGCAAACAAGCTTCATTCGTGAGCATTAGTGAAGTCATTTCTTAAACTTAAAAAAAAAACTATTGTATAAAAATTATAATAATATAATATAATATCATATTTCAAAAGTCTATAAGGGCTTGAGTCGGGTGTAGCAATTATACTTAATTTAAGAACAATAGAAGTCAATGGGAGTTCTTCACAAGTGTGTGTGCGTGTGTGTTTGTGTGTCTTCTGTTTGGACTTCCTTTGTTTAGCATTTTCCTCTAAGTGTGTGATTAATATCCATTTATCTTCCTTTTCTCCCTCTTTTCTTCCCTCTGTGGAGAAGCCTGTAAAGTTTATTTATAGCATGTTTATGAATTATGATGCTATCTTACGACTCCCAGGTGACTTACTCCATCCACACAAACACGAGCAACCACACACACACACACACACACACACACACACACACACACACACACACACACACACACACACACACACACTCTTTCCATCAGTGTCAGCAGGGGAGCCGCATTCTGAAAGTGGCAATTAGAGAACGCTGGGTGGGAGTGAATCAGATTTATAACAAAATAAATCACCTATGAGGAGGATTACTGATGCACAAACAAACGGAGAGAGAAAGAGAGTGTGTAGCATTTACCTTTTTGTTGTTTTCTTTAATATCTTGAGGATTGAGGGCCTTGTAGTCACTAGGAGGGAGGAAAGAACAGCGAGAGAGAGAGAGAGTTAGCTTTAAATATGCATCTCATGTAATGGCTGTAGAACTGTAACATGCAATTTCACAGCTCTGCAATCAACACAACTAATAGAGTGTGTGTGAGTGCAAGCAAAATTAGACACACACACACCCTTTAGTCAACCACTCAACACATTAAACGTTTCATCTCTCGTCCTCCATCACCCTACCCACTGTGCGTCTGGGGTCTTTCCTCTTCAGCTGGTGAAACAGAGTTTGCTATTCTGAACATCGACAATATCCTTAATTTTGCTTTTATTATAAGCATTCACTACATGCAATTTAAACCTTGATGTGGGCTGGATACTGTCCCCTGGGGCACAATACGTTTTAAAAGTCCTTTGAAGCGTTTCTCCACATGCATTTATAAATACATCCAGTTAAACTGCATATTCAGCTGGTAATACTGTAAAGTTTATTTACTGAGATTTGATTCTTGAAAAATATACAATATTATTGGATAATATTTCTGCTTGCTTGCACGGTTATGTGAGCAGAAAAATCACTGCAGAGAAAAAAAAATTTTCTTTAGAATAATGGTCACTGATTAACAATATGACAATGCATTCAGAAAACAAGGAACATTTTAAATGCAGGTTGTCATTAAAGGCCACTGTGAATAGTCTGTGTGAAAAGTACATAGAAAAGGTAAAAATGTCTTGATACATGGCAATTGATGTAAAATGTTTCATAAAAGTAACAGATAATAAATCATTCTATTCCTTTAATAGACGGCGGCCAAAATCCTGATACTTTAGCGTATGCTAAACCCAGAGGGTGGTTGGCCGTGGCGCTGTCAGCACCGTGATGAATCTGCTGTAAGTGTCGTAATTAAGGAGGATTTGAGTCATTCCTGATGAGACCAAACACAGAAATGTTCAGAAATAAGACAGAGGGATTAAAAACTCTCCCATCATAAACCATATAAGACCCCCCACACAGAGAGAGATTCTCACAAGAAGACAGAGAGAAGGTAAGAGGTGAATAAAGTGAGTTGGGTATACATGGAATTTACGGTTGTCACTATCAATTATATAGAGGTTATTTAGTCATCTGATGATTATTTTGATCAAAGGCAAAAGCTAATAATAGGTTAACATTAAAAAGAACAATCAATAAAAAACTGTGAATCTCCTTTTTTTTTTTTTGTAAAACTCTATGAGCAGGAGTTACTATAATAACATCTATAGGAGAGACTGGTGTAATATGTGTCAGTAGGTTAATTGTCATCCCCTTGATCTAATAAACTGTGCATACTGTCATTTTTGTCAATGTGATTGAAAGATGCGCATAAGAAGAGTGACTTTTTAAGGATAAAAAGTGCATGTCAAAGTGAATTTACTAAAAGTACTAAATTTTATGGCAAAAAGGACTCTATTTATCTATCCATCTATCTATCCATCCATCCATCCATCCATCCATCCATCCATCCATCCATCCATCCATCCCAGTATTTATAGGTTTAAAAATATATATTTTCCATTTTTATTGAATTGGCAGTGTATAAGGCCATGTAAATCTGTGGATAAAGATTAATCTTGAAACATTTTGTCAATGGTAGCTGTGGGCTAAAATGTTTTAGTTGTCAACTAATAGTCAACTTACTTGACATAACACAACATGTTCCCTCAAAAATGAAATTTCTGTCATTTTCTCACCCTCATGACCATCCAAACCCATATGATGTCCCCCAACACCCCCACCCCTGTATGTGAAACATACACAGGTACTGCTGACTGAAGCACTCTTGTGTCTGTTGAGGCTAATGTAAGAGTGTATATTGTCATGTACATGCATGGCTTACATAAAGTCAGGTCTGAAGTGGTGTAAAAGGGCACAGAATGCCAGTCCATTCCTCCAGGAAGTGGTAAAGTTGGTGATTTTGACGCCTCTGTAGTTTTTTGTGACCTCACGACACCATGCCAATAGGGACTGACTTGCATTTGGCCTCCCACCAAGAATAGGACTGGGGATTGGACTGGGCTAAAGAAAAGAAAAGAAAAAAATTGAAATTAAAATTAAAATTACTTACCATAATTAAATTAATCACATGTCACTTTTGACTTGAGATCAACATATCACAGATCATTTATTTATCAGAACAATAAAAGAAATACATTAAAATCTATATTAAACAAATAAATATATTCAAACAATTGAGCACAACCAAATTAATATTCATGTCTATGCAAAACAGTGGCCCAAAAATGCATTTGCCAGGCTAGTCCTGTCAATGTACCTCCAGACAAACAAACAAACATAAAAAACTTTCCTTATTTTTCTTTTCACTGGCATTATGCACAATAGCAACATGTTGCATAATATATGCAAAAAAGGGAAAAGAATTAGAAAAACACAGCTTGTAATTATACGGAAACATAACTGTACACCAAATCACACCCAACTCATTTAGTCCAAGCCTTGACTATTTCTCAAATACACACATTTATTCACTCTCAAACACATACACACACACAACCCTCCTATTGTCCCTCTTTTCTTCATAAATCCTTAAATTCCAATCAAGAGCATCAGATCCAAGCCATCTCTCTCCAATTAGCTTTGTAAGCTTAGCTTTGTTAAAAGTCGCCTCTGTTGAAACCCTCTGTCTAATTTGAACAAACACACACACACACACACACACACACACACAGAAAAATGCACACAAAAGACTTACATGCTCGTTCTAATGAGAGCTTTGGTCTGTAAGGAGTGTATGACCATGGATAATGTAAACACATGATTAATAAAGACCAGCCTTTGAAGCTGTATCAGTCTGGATTAAGAGTCCAACTAAACAGAGGAACGAGAATTCTAATCCCGCAAATCCAGAAACACAAAGCGGCAGGAACCCCTTCGCACCGGGAGCCTGGCCACTTTCGGACATAATCCCGTTAAAAATGGAGACGCCGCGTTACGGATACATATCGCTTGAAATTCATATTCTGCGGTGCACACGTTCGCATTTTTCCTCTCACAATAACTTTTTAATAACAATAATCACATAGCCTGAGACAAAACTTGCAGCTATCTGATGAATTGCAGCCCTGATAGATTCCACATCTAAATACAAATCTAACATGTTATAAAAGAGTGCTCATCCTGCAGAAATACATTATCATAGGACAGGTATCTGTATGGATCTGTGTGTGCAAAGGAAGAGAGACTCTGCCATTGCCCTGATAAGAGCGCTATACATCAGCTGGTCAACATTTCACGCATGTACGGCAGCTTAACAACGCCCCCTTTTGGACACAATGTGCCACTGCAGGAGGATTCAAGGACGCACAGACTTTCAAAAAAAAATAAAAAATGTTTGTGAGGGGCCCAGAGCAGACTCATGTATATTATAATTATTATTATTATTTTTTTTTTAAACTATTAAAAGAACAATGATATTATAAAGGGAATCATAACATCCTAAATGTGTGGTTTCAGTAGACTGGCAAGACATTGAAGTTGCAACTTCCTTTAAATTCTTCGAATGCTTTTAGATTATAATAATTAAATGCTAAGATCCGAACGAATGCCACTCAGGGCAAGTGTGTTATTTGTGCGTTTATACGTCTGTCTGCACAATCTAAAAGGTTAAGGTTGTCTTGAAAGAGCAGGAGAGAAAAGTCAAGTGAGGGGCCCTTGGGGCTCCAATAGCCTTTTTACTCTAGAGAGAGACATGCACACACACACACAAACAATCTAATAACAATGTGCAGGATGCCACCACAACAGTAAACACAGATTAATACAAACAAACATGCCACAATGAAAAACAATAGCTTTGTAATTTTATGTGAAAAAAAGGTCTGAACCTCATTTAAAGGAGAACATTATTGATGAGCAAAGCAAAACTTTCTTCTTTCTTTTATTTTACTGTCGTTTCTTCTGTGACAGGCCCAACTTGTTAAGTGACCTCAAACTATGATGCTTGCTTTTAATTATGAAAAGCGAATTCCTCATATTAAAGGGTCTCTTATTCAATCAGAGATCAACAGCAGTGATTTACCTAGAGCAGAGAATAAGCGTGATGAACTAAATGGACTACGCAAGTATTCCCTGCATACATACACATGCTACACGGGGGCGGGGAAGAACACGTTAAGCTCCACACGAATGCAAAACCCGCAACCACTTTTCCATGTCACTTTTCCGGCATGCATGATAAGAGAGCTGTAAGTTCCTGAGGCAGTCTTTGCTCCTTTTAAGAGATGTTTGAAGTAGCTGTCTAATTTCAGCTCAATAATTACCTGGGATTACCGGCCAGGTGCTATTAAAGCAATTAGAAGACAACAGCCGTTTAGGAGCACTCGGCTCTTTAGGCTAACAGTACCCTGTGGCAGGAGGGAAAACAGTAACACTGACACACCAAGACACGTTTAAACTCTCAGGAACCATGGCTTACTTAATTCATCCTCCACCTCTGTAAAAGTGGGTTGATTCTAGAGTGCCTACCTGTCCTACTGTCAATATGATCCATTATAAAAACCAAAATCTGCTAAAATTTGCTTAAGTATTCACTGTAAACTGCTTAACTGTTACATTGTAATGTTCAAATATAAACAACTAAACTGATCAGATATAAACTACTGAACTGTTCCACTGCAAAATGATTCAATGGCCAACTCACTGTAAACTTATTAAATTTGATAAATAAATGTTTAAGATACAAACTACTGAACTTATTCATAAGCATTGTTTAAATATAAACTGCTGAACTGTACTATTGCAAACCATTTCAAAAGCTGCTTAATTTTTTTTTAAATGTAAACTGGTAAACTGTTCAATTGTAAACCATACAATTCAAATTTAAACTACTGAATTGTTTAAATATAAACTAAACTGACTGCCTTAATTTTTTTTAGTTTTGCCAACTTTTTCGGGCGTAGTTGTGTAGTTAAGACTTAGTTAAGTCTGTTACATGAATTCAAACTGAATTAATAAAATAAACTTTACATTTTTAAGTTGAGTTTACTCTAATGATTGACTAAACCAACACTAAAATATTAACTCAATGTATAAGAGTTTACAGTATTCATACTTATTGGTTTTAAAACTTGAATGGTTATGGCAATCGGTTTCCTCAAATGGTTTGAGTTACCGTAACTGTAATCGGGTTTTACAGTGTACTAATGTAAATGGATAAAAAAAAAAATAAATAATTCTTTAAATGTGAACTGCTAAACTGTTTAATTGTAAACTATACTGTTAAAATACAAACTGAACTGTTCTTTTTAAAGATAAACTTCTGTACTGTATCATTGTAAACTTTCAAAAACCACTGTAGTCACATGGACTATTTTAACAATGTCTTTACTACTTCTCTGGACCTTGAATGTGGTAATTGCGTTGCTTTCTATGGGAGATAAAAAACCTTTTGGAATTCATAAATATTTTAATTTGTGTTCTGAAGATGAACGAAGGTCTTACGAATTTCGAACAACATATGTGTGAGTAATTAATGACAGAAATTTCATTTTTGGGTGAACTAATAATGTAAATTTCTAAACTGTTCAAATATAAACTCCTTAACTGTTTTACTATAAAATACATGGTTCACAGATAAACTACTAAACACTTCTGTAAATCACTGAACATCTGAAATGTTACAGACTAAAATAAAACAAAATTATCATTCCATTTTAGGTTCTTCAACATTAATGGCTTAACCCAATAACATCAATAAAAATAACAGTGAAACATTTTATGTCAGTGCATTCACAAAATAGTGATTTAAGATAATGCAGCATTGCTTTATCTTTCAAATTGGAACAAAAAAAAAAAAAAACTGCGGCTTTTCTGCGGAAACTGTGTAAAAGTTCTGCCTTCATTCATAAGCTCAAAGCACAGTGCATGTTCTTACCAAACTGCATGTGTCTACTGAAACAACACTGACAGGGATTTCTGGTGTCACATAGAGCGCGTGTACTTATCAAACGCAGCGCTGTCTTGCCCTGAGCAGCGGTCGCGGGGGGAGGGGGTGTGGGGATAGGAGGAGAAAAATAAACGATTGGCAGCGGCGTGTTTCTGCGCTGGAGGACAGGATTACAGCGCCGTTTCTTCCCACAAACAGAACATATTAAAATGAAGCTGTATTCATCGCTATCCAACACACACACACACACACACACACACACACACACAAAGAGAGGAAAAAAACAACGGTAAAAAAAAAATAAAAAAAAATATCATGCAGCATTTCAACATCTGCCAAAAATAAGATGGAGACAGAAAAGATATTCATTATTCATGATGGCAGCACACACCTGACACATTGTGGAGGATAGGGGCGAGGAGGGAGGAGAAGGTAAAAGGAGATGAGGAGGGGGAAAACTTAATCTGTGTTGAATGAGAGTAAGAAAGATGAAGGGTGAGAGAGAAGATGGAGTAAAAGAGTTTGGCAGAGGAACTAGGAGAGGTCATGTGATCAGAATGGCAGTCTTATGCTCAAAGCTGTCATTCATTGTACATTCCATTAATATGCTCTTAAAATTAAATTTCCCTGTTGTCACACAAAACATTTTAACCTATAGACCTCTAGGGCCCAAACCAATTCTGTGAAATGCAACAGAAATATGAGGGGGGAAAAGACTTCATTAAACTGACACAATCACACACATATATAGACACACAAACACACACTAAAAAAAGCCACCAAAACAGTGGTAGCTTCAATCACACATTTAATCTTTAAAAGTTGTAATCCACTTAAAATGCCTGCAGCAGCATCTATCTATGCCATGTGTGTGTTTGTGCACACACATTCACAAGGTCAGTAAACTCTCTTATACACACACAGAATAGTTTTATGATCTTAGAGAGCTGTCTGACAGAATCCGATTTGTCATTTGATTCGCC
Source organism: Chanodichthys erythropterus (assembly GCF_024489055.1). Classification (NCBI taxonomy): domain Eukaryota; kingdom Metazoa; phylum Chordata; class Actinopteri; order Cypriniformes; family Xenocyprididae; genus Chanodichthys; species Chanodichthys erythropterus. Next base: position 21,116,106 of record NC_090238.1, on the reverse strand, counting down.
AAGTGGTGTTCAATTATTTATCATTAATTGTTTTGTAGCACTGTGTTTGCTTCCTGTAACTGCTTCTCAATTATTCAACTGCACCTTGCATCTAATGACTAAATTGTCTTTAAATGTGTGTTACTACCATTTCCAGTTACCTTGGATATTCAATTGTGAAAGATTCGTTGAACTGCTTTGAACCACATCAAAAGCTCAATTATAAAAATGAGAACTCGTACGGAACATGATGCTACGGGAACTCATATTATAGACATTAAAGTAATATCAAATTACTATTATAATGATATGGTCTCATTTCAAAACTGCAAACACTGAAGCCCGCATGGAAATTCAAATCACAAAGCAGCGGCCTCTCCAATGTGCAACGTTTTGAAGTGGAAGAGATTGTCATATCTGACGAAGATCAATAAAAGAAGTCGTCAAAACAAAACGATCTTTCAGATCGGAAATGTACAAATTTTGCAAAAAAAGATAACTTTGTAGCTTTAATAAACATTAATATGTTTCGCTTCTTTAGATTTTGCAAACAGCAACAGTTTCATATGAATTTCATCATTTCAAATTACAAACTTACCAAGTTTTCTTACAGAAATGAGCTAAGTTCATTTGCCTAAGCTTGAGGCTGAGGGGGAGTTTTTTGGGCCTTGAACAAAAACACAAAATATGCAAGCATGACTAAATCACATTTCCGGGGCCTGTTTCCCATGCTAAGCTACACGGCTTTAAAAATTTAAACACAACAGCCCTCGCTAGAACATAAGAAAATTTGGGAGGATACGATCGAGAGCAAATCTCCCGCACGCGCTTGTGTGCTATACATGTGTAATGTGGTGTAATCTAACGTTAGAGGCGGTGAAAACACTGGCGGAGAGGCATAGCCCAAAACTCAGTACTGTGTAAATGAGCTTTATCTAGTGAGGCCTGCACACGCGCGCAGCCTCACGCACACACAAAAAAAATGGTATTTAGAAGCAAAAAAGGCGACTGGCACAGGGTTTGCTCTCTGATAGAGGGAGGCAGGCATTTACGAAACATACTGAATGACTCAAATCGCTGTAACTCTAAACATCATCAACATGCGAACATTTCTGGCAAAGCGTACGCACAGAACAACAACCTTCAAATTTCCACCACGCTAAACAAACCCTATAAAAAAAAAAAAGTGACTTACTGAGGCGAATCTAGACATGAGAAAAAAAAACAAACATATAAAAGATTTTTTTAGTGTTAAAGCAGCGTTGTTAGTTAAAGCAGGGATGAGAGGGTGTGTAGAGCAGGAAAAACTAAATCTATACAGCGCTAATCTGCTTTAGACAACACTCCTCTACAAACAAATTACAGGAGGCGAAGTTCAGCGATCTGCTCTGATAAAGCTGTCATTTATCAATGAATCCGCAATGCACACGGAAACTCATTAAGAGCAGAGCGGCAGTAATACTGCGCGAAGAAGAAGGAGGGAGAGAGGGATGAGGAAAGGAAGAGAGGGAAACATCAGGTGTGCTCTGCTCCGCTCTGCCGTCAGATCGTTGTCCGCGGAGGTACGGTCTCGTTGGCAGATGAGAGCCCTGATAAGTGGAAGCAATTAAAAAGAATATAATTACAAAGTCACCCCTATCTGAACGAGGCCTTGATCAAAACACGCCCACGTCAATACGTCGGCCGGTGTGTGAAGCAGGATCGATGGAGTCAGGAAGGAAGGCTTTTACTGTGGCATGTTTCACGCCATCAAACGGCATCACGCATGAGAGATGAGACGAGACGCACACTTAAGATAATGAAAGACATAAAAACATAACCAACAACAAAACATCAAGCTCTCTACATGGCAAATGCCAGATTTACTTCACATTTAATGCAGTGATTCGCAACCATGGTACATGTACACTTGGTGGTACTTGAAAGGATTTTGAATAAAAAAAATAATAATAGTCAATTAAAATAATTAATAGTGATTTATGCCTTGTATTTTCCCAGTTTCTTTAAAAGGAAAGAAAAATGAATGTGTAATGTAGCCAAGTTTATCAATTCGTGTGTATATTTTGCTACATACAAAAGTTGTTTTTTCTTCACTTTTTTGCTTAAATATGACTTAAAATGGATAGTTCACCAATCATTTATTCACCCTCATGTTGTCCCATACCTGTATAATTTTTTTCTCTGTAGAACACAAAAGAAGATATTTTGAAGAATGTGTCGTTTTGTCCATATAGTGGAAATCAATGATAACCAACCTGTTCAGTTAAAGGAATAGCTCACTCAAGAATGAAAATTATCCCATAATTTACTCTCCCTCAAGCCATCCTAGGTGTATATGACTTTCTTCTTTCAGCCGAACACAATCGTATATAATATTCTGGCTATTCCAAGCTTTGTAATGAATGGCATTGATTAGTTTTTGAAGCTCCAAAAGGTACATCCATTCATCATAAAAGTAATCTATACAACTCCAGTGGGTTAAAAAGTGCCTTCTGAAGTGAAGTTTATAAATCTTTATAAACTATAAGCACTGGCTTCTGGCAAAGGCCGTACACGTGATCACAATAGAGTTGAGTTCGGGCAGAAGGGTGACCTCTGACACGATTACATAATTTAACTCCAATTGTGTTCAGCTGAAAGAAAAAAATCATATACACCTAGGATGGCTTGAGGGTGAGTAAATTATGAGATCATTTTAATTTTTGGATGAACCATTCCTTTAAAAGGGTTAGTTAACCCCAAAATTAAAATTGTCATGAATTACTCACCCTCATGTCATACCAAACCTGTAAGACTTGCGTAACACACAAGAATGAACTTCATTGGTTCTCGTACGTGTCAAGCAAACATGCTTGAGCTTCCGTTTACCACAACTGATGTGTGATGAATGTTAATAAGTGAATAAAAGCCTAAATTCAATCTGTTCATAATATATAACAACCAAGTCTCTTCAGAAAATTTGGACTAAATTGCTTAAATCATATGGATTCGTTTTACGATCTCTTTATGAACTTTTTGAAGCATCAAAGTGGTAGTCTTGTAGCTGTCTATAGAGGGACAGAAAGCTCTCAGTTTTCATTAAATATATCTTCATTTGTGTTCCGAAGATGAGCGAAACTCTTACGGGTGTGGAACGACATTAGAGCGAGTAATTAATGACAGAATTTTCATTTTTGAGTGAACTAACCCTTTAACAACCTTCTTGAAAATATCTTCCGTGTTGCGCAGAAGAAAGAAAGTGAGGTGATAAAAGGGTAAATTCACCTTTTTGATTGGCCTGATACATAATGTAAATCAAAATGGGTTGTGAAACACTGCATTACTCAGTCACACAATCCCACGAGTCCAATAAGAAAGTAACACTGGACAAACAGACTGAAATCATGCACCAGAGACATGGGGAAGGTTGGACATACATGCAGACACACAGAACGTTTGGTTATTAATTCTGCTACATTTTGCCACTCAGTGGTCCAAAATCAGGCACCACATAAATATTAAACAAAACACATTCTGATTGGCTGTTACTGTGCGGCATTTTTGGTTTCAGTGTGGACATACAAATTACTTGATGCTGGAAACATCACAGCTGGTTAAGGCATGATGTTCGGAACTCGTGACTCAAAACTACCTCCTTAGTCCACTCAGGTATGCAAAAAATGGTTTATGCAGAATGAGTCACTGAACTGATATCAGAACCATGAATACATTAACATACACTATCACTCAGAATTTTGGGGTCTGTAATTATATATATTTTTTTTTTACATTTTTAAAAGGAGTCTCTTGTGCTCACCAAGGCTGCATTTATTTGATCAAAAATGTAATATTGTGAAATGTTACTATTTAAAAGAACTGGTTTTAATTTTTAATATATTTTAAAATGTAATTTATTCCTGTGATGGCAAAGTTGAATTTTCAGCATCATTACTCCAATCTTCAGTGTCACATGATCCTTCGGAAATCATTGTAATATGCTGACTTGGTGCTGAAGAAACCTCTATTATTATAATCAATGTTTAAAACAGGTGCGCAGCTTAATATTTTAGTGTAAATCGTGATACTTTTTTTAGGATTCATTGAAGAATATAATAAAAAACCGCATTTATTTGAAAAAGAAATCTTTCATAAAAATGAAAAAGTATTCACTGTCACTTTTGATCAACTTCATGCATCCTTGCTAAATAAAAGTATTAACTCTTATTGACCCCAAACTCTTGAATGGTACACTGTAAATGAGTTAAAGGTGCCATAGAACGTCTTTTTTAAAAGATGTAATATAAGTCTAAGGTGTCTCCTGAATGTGTCTGTGAAGTTTCAGCTCAAAATACCCCATAGATTTTTTTAATTCGTTTTTTTTAACTGCCTATTTTGGGGCATCATTAACTATGCGCCGATTCAGGCTGTGCCCCTTTTTTGCCCCTTTAAATTCTCGTGCTCTCTGCCCCCGGAGCTCGCATTTGCCTTAAACAGCATAAACAAAGTTCACACAGCTAATATAACCCTCAAAATGGATCTTTACAAAGTGTTCGTCATGCAGCATGTCTAATCGCGTAAGTACAGTATTTATTTGGATGTTTACATTTGATTCTGAATGAGTTTGAGGCTATGCTCCACGGCTAAAGCTAACATTACACACTGTTGGAGAGATCTTGTCTCCGTGAATACAGTAAGAAACGATGGTAACTTTAACCACATTTAACAGTACATTAGCAACATGCTAACAAAACATTTAGAAACACAGTTTACAAATATCACTAAAAATATCATGTTATCATGGATCATGTCAGTTCCTTATCGCTTCATCTGCCATTTTCCGCTATTGTTCTTGCTTGCTTACCTAGTCTGATGATTCAGATCCAGACGTTAATACTGGCTGCCCTTGTGTAATGCCTTGAACATGAGCTGGCATATGCAAAAGTCTTAAAGGTACTTAAAGGTACAGTAATAGGTTATCTACAGATCAGAGAAAAGGTGGGAACTTGTCATTTACATCTGCATTATGATGCTAAACTAACGATGACTAACATAACTAAAAAATAAACTCAACTATAGAAATAAAAATACAAAAATAATATGACAGTCAAATATCGTACCTTTAAGAGGTCCACATTCCATCTTCATTTCAATAAGGGGTATAATATGTGTGCGTAGCGTGGCAGGGATATTAGAAGTTGAAAGGCAGAGGTTGAGGGGTAGTGGGGGCCAGTAATAATTAGGGGCCGTTATTGATCAAAGCTTGGTGGTATATAGAGGACTGTGGGTAAAAGGTTCTCCCAGTTGAAACGGGTTTAAGGCCACACACCTTCAGGAGAGGAGAGACCAGGAGAAGATTAATCTAAAGTTACTCTCTCCATCTCCACCATGTCATTCAAACTGCTCTCGGCCTTAAAACCTCTCACTCAAACACACACACACACAGACCTCATCAGCTCTCTCTCACTCACGCGCACACACTCTCGATCCTTGTGTACACAAACGAACACACACAAACTCACTCCCATACACATACAATCATCAAACGCACACACACACCTGCCTCGTTCACATCAAACATGCAGAATAAGGCGATTTGGTCAATCTGCAGCCAGCCAACTTCCCCACTCAAACAGGTATTCTTTCTAGAGATTACACTAAAGATTTGTTTTCATTTCTTCGCAGCCTTTTTTCTCATTCTCTCCCTCTCGTGCTCCCTCTCTCTTTCTCTGAAGCCAGAAGTGTAATCCCTGGCAGATAAAACTAAGGACTTACAACAGGAAGATTACTGAGAGCTTTGTAGCCTGTGTGTAGCAAGTCAACGTGGGTATTGGAGAGCTCTTCAAGTGCTTAACTCATGAACTGAGCTCACACACATACACACACGCAGGAGAGGAGGATAATGATAGTGGTATTACAGTAACAGGCTCAAAACATTCACACACACCTGCCCCGACGGCTCGAGGACCCTCTAAGTAGTGAAATGCTAACTGCCGTGCTGTGAACTGCTACAGATCCGATGATGGGGATGCAGAAGCCGTTTAAGAGGTAAATGAGGTCCATCCAAAACCTTTTGGATGGGAAACAAGTTCTACGTTTGCCTAGAATCTGATCAGGATAGGCACATTGAGCCAAAACACACACCTGGACAAAGTTTCCCTAAGGTAAAGCCAGTACACTGATGCTTGTGACATTCTTAGAGCACAAACATCTTTCACAGACATGTGTTGAGGAGGATGCTCTCTCTCTCTCCTTCTCTGCCCAAATAGCCCTCACTTTATTTATATTTTCATCAAATGGAGTGATTTTACAGATAAAAGCTCTAAGACTTTCTCTCTCTCTTTCTCTGTGTCCTAAGGCCTTAAGGTCTTAAAGAGTCTCAGATTCTCAGGTTCTGTCCTGCATCACTCAGCGGTAGAGGGACGGCTGAGGGAGATTATTCTGGTAGAGTTTCACAGATTATGAGGGCACTATTGGGGTCTTACTGCCCCTCTGTCAGTAGGGGTTTCGTGGCCTCTCCACAGTTCTCTGAGGGGATGGGCGGTCCATGTGCAGGAGCGGAACCAGGCCTCGAGCTGGGCTTAACCATGCTCCCTCGGACTTGGCCCAGGGTTCAGAGGGGGGTAACTGGACCAGGGTGAAATAGGGAGCATGAAAAAAAACTTTACAGGGTTTTTTGTAAGTCGAAGCTGCTATTTTGAAATGTGTCATTTACAGTCAAGATAGAGGATATATATCCTCTAATATATATATATGTATGTGTGACCAGGCTAATTTCGAGATACAGGCAAAAACAAGTAAAAAAATGTCAATTTTGGTCAAAATTGAGGTTTTCACAAAAATGAGTTCATTAAGCAATCGTCTAGCAATCCCAATGCTCCAAAAAGCAATTAAACATCTAAAAATATCTTTATTTGTACGTTTTCTGAGGGGAGTATCTTTCCTTTGACCATGAAAAATGCAGTTTTCTCTGCCTGCTTCTAGCGCTTCCGCTCAGCACAACCTTTGTTTTAAAGCACAGCATTCCAACTTTGTTGAATATTCATAGCGAATTTTGATAGTATGAGTCTGAACAAATGAAATGTGATTTTCAAACTCATACTGATGTAAACAAAATGATCTGACTCACATTGACTGACAGATTCGATGTGCGTGCACAGAGACGCCTCAGACAGCACGCAATCCCGATATACAAATAATTACAGTATTTCAAAAAAAATTGTATTGGTGAGTATTCATGCAAATATTATCTGTTATATCCAAGGGTGTAACTTTGGTTTGAAAAGTGGGGGGGACACACACCCTCTAGGGGGGTCCGGGGGCATGCCCCCCCGGAAGAGATTTTTTTACATTTTAAAGATAAATTCATTAATCTGGTGAACTTTGAGAGTTCAAAATAAAGAGCTCCAACCCATGTTCAGTATCCAAATTGAACAAAGAAAAAGTCATGCATTGGGTTTTACCTGAATCCACTGTTAAAAATAAATCATCCACCCGCCAAACGCCCAATGATATTCTCTGATTTAGATATCTGAACCTGATCATCCCATTACAATTGTTCACATGCCCCCCTGTAGGAAAGCTTTGTACATTTTAAATTTAAATGCATAAATCTGGTGCATTCTGAGAGCAAAATTAAGTGACTAGATCAATGAAGAAATTTGTAAACAATTTTGTGCTCTAATAGTATCTATTTATTGGTGATGGTACGGCACATTGGTCACATACACAACATATAGTAGGCTAAATGATAGTTCATAAGTGGTCAAACATGTATAGTACACATTTAAACCATTAAAAATATGTAGCAAAAGAGGTTACCTTTGTTGAATTAATTTATTAGCAGGGGCCTGTATCCATACATCTGTATTTGTGCAACTAGTGGTCACTCTTTGACAATCCAGAAAACAACAAATGAATAAAAATACATAATCATAAGCTGAACAATAAATAAATAAATAAACGGTGAGTATATAATTCAGCAGCACACTTTGCACAGTAATTTTATACAATCCAAATGTTAACAAAAAGTTTAAAATTACTATTTGTATTCTTATAAAATGAAGGGGAAAAAAATAGATTAGATTTATATTTATATGTAGGCTATAGAATTATATGTATTTATATTAAAGTAAGATTAAAAGACATTTTTAAATGTATTGTGCAGCTTTTTAATGGGGCAACAATATATGATAGATACGACAGAAAAAAATATGCTATTAATAATCTTTCAGTGTGCAAAACCATAATAATATGAAACGCTTCAAAACAGCAGTAAAAACCGCTTGAAGCAATATCGAGTCAGAGCGCGCAGTTTCGCTGAGCATTATAAATGTTTGGCACAAAGAGAATCCCTGTGTACATCTGCATCTAACAGTCATGACATCGTTTAGAAACAGCATTAAACTCCAGCAAGATCAAGTTAGTTTATGCCAATCCACAGCCCTTTATCTACATATCAAGTATTATAATCGGAATAGTTTTACCGTGCTGACTGTCGTTACTGAACGCGACGCGCTGTTTAAAAGTTAACGATGCTTAAAAGTTAACGATGTACATATTCTTCTGTCCCTCACATGAAGCTATGGAATGGCTTCAGATGACTTTGAATATAGTACACGAAAACTTAATTGGGGCTAGTCTATTTCTTTAGCTCCATTACTCCCACTTTTGCCGTATAAAATACCTGCTCATTAGAACCTTCACTGAGCTATTTTTAGAGTGTGCACGCAACGTTCTTGGACGCGAACACGCGCATCGACACAGACAGGCTCTCTGTGTTCTGCTCCTCCATGACGGCGTTCGGTTAAAAAAAATCATAAATTAATTTGAAAGTGGGGGAGACACAAACGGGATTTTGAAAAGTGGGGGGGACATGTCCCCCCTGTCCCCAGTGGAAATTACGCCCTTGGTTATATCTTAAGTGAACGTTTGGTTAACTGTTGGGGAAAAACATTTGATGTGTAACAGTGGATCCATGTGGTACTGTAGGTCTTAATATAGGTAGGCTGTCTGTTTCATTAATGTTAATCAAACAATTGTGGAATCATGGAAAAAAAATGTTGAATATATATTTTTTTTCCTATAAATAATGGTTTTGACTTGGTTTGTGCCAAATAAGGGGTTATTTAAAGGGATTTTAAGGTATGGTTGCTAGGTGATGTTGTTTTGGAACCTTCAGAAAACTTTAAAGGTGCCCTAGAATCAAAAATTTAATTTACCTCGGCATAGTTGAATAACAAGAGTTCAGTACATGGAAATGACATACATTGAGTTTCAAACTCCATTGTTTCCTCCTTCTTATGTAAATCTCATTTGTTTAAAAGACCTCCAAAAAACAGGCGAATCTCAACATAACACCGACTGTTACGTAACAGTCGGGATCATTAATATGTACGCCCCCAATATTTGCATATGCCAGCCCATGTTCAATGCATTACACAATCTGCACAGGTGAATCAACAGACTAAGTAAGCAAGCAAGAACAATAGCGAAAAATGGCAGATGGAGCAATAATAACTGACATGATTCATGATAACATGATATTTTTAGTGATATTTGTAAATTGTCTTTCTAAATGTTTCATTAGCATGTTGCTAATGTACTGTTAAATGTGGTTAAAGTTACCATCGTTTCTTACTGTATTCACGGAGACAAGAGAGCCATCGCTATTTTCATTTTTAAACACTTGCAGTCTGTATAATGCATAAACACATCTTCATTCTTTATAAATCTCTCCAACAGTGTGTAATGTTAGCTTTAGACTAGAGCTGGGCAGTTTTTCCGATTTTTCCGATTAATACAAAAAAATGTTTTGCCTCGATTTAGGGAGTGCGCGATTTAAAGGGGCCACGCGTTGAATCGGTGCATAGTTAATGATGCCCCAAAATAGGCAGTTAAAAAAATTAATTAAAAAAATAAATCTATGGGGTATTTTGAGCTGAAACTTCACAGACACATTCAGGGGACACCTTAGACTTATATTACATCTTGTAAAAACTGGTTCTAGGGCACCTTTAACTTGATTTTTCTCAAAATTGACTTTGCTGACTCTCGACTTCAAAAAGGTGTAGTAATTTTTTGTTGGATTCCAACAAATATTATATATACATCATTTTGAAGTTTTATTTAATAGAGAAAACAATAACTCATCTTTGAAAATTTGCTCATTGCAACTCATTTTGCCAGCACGGGTTTATATATATTTATATATACAGTACAAATAAACATATATATTAGAGTTGTCAACATTAACGCATGTGATTAATTCAAAACCTTAACACGTTGCAATAATTTAAAACATTTAACGCAAAAAAATTACGGTAGCATGTGGAATTGTCATAATGTAATTTACGTCACGCAGTTAGATGATGTTAAAAGTCCATGCTGATTATATCATAGATGGCACAGAGAATTATTCATTCCAGTGTCTGTTTCCCTTTTTAAACATGAACTCTCTGTCATATTGTGTCATTGTATCTGAAGAGCACGAGCCCTCCCGCATCATGCTGTTCCTGTCTGAACGGAACGTCAAAACATCCCACCGCTGTATGAACAGATGATATGAAAAAAGTGTGTCTCGGCTGGATAAAGCAAACCAGCTTCTTGCTATGAAAGTTTTGATGGATGAGAATTGCAATCAAAGTAAAGACAATTGCAGTGACCTACAGGAGTCGTACATTAAGTATGCGTGAGTCTGATTGATGTGCAAACAAATCATGTATGAGCGCGCTCTCGACGCACTGATCACATTGACGTTTTCACAAACATTCAGGATAATGTTTGGATTTGTCCTGTGTGTGTTGCTGTGTACTGCAGGTCAAGGTGGTTGGTTTAGGGTTTTTTTGGCATCTCCATGTGGTCCTGTTCAGTTTCGCAACTTGACTTGTCTAAAATGTAAACAAGCTCTTTGCTGTTGCACATACCAGTGCTTCCCACACATAGACTTTACCTTAACGGGCCGCCCAAGTATATTTGGTGGCACGTTTTTATCCCCTTATACTTTTTTATCCGCCCGAGATAATGAAGCCATCCACGTTTGATTTAGAGGCCGTTCACATGTCGCGTCTAAAAACGCATGGAAAATGCCAGCCACGCCACTTTCTCCCCTTTTCAAAAATGCTCGTTGAACGCCACATTCTCCATGAAGACGAAGAGGTTTCAGCAAAGGATAAATGGATTTCCAGACCTTGCATTAGCACTAATGTTAGATTATACTACTACTTATGGAGATGAGAAATAAAAAAAACCCGCCCTGTACAGGTATGATCAGCTGTTCGTCCATCTTGGCAGAGCTTTCGATCTCTATTTGAGCGCGTTCGTCCCGCGTCTACATTTAAAATAACGAACTTGGGCGTGCAAAAGATGTGACTAACTATCGGAAAGTCTCCCTTCACTCTATGTGTTTCGTACCTGCTTGTTCAGTGTGCGCGAGAACTGTTTACTCCCACTGACAATTCCACATGCTGCAAAGACCCTGAGAGACACGGTGGATATTTCACAGACAAAGACCTGGTGCGCGCACGTGTGTGTGTGTGTTTGTGTGTGTGTGCGTGATCAAGTTCGGTCAATATTGCATTAATAAGAGCAGTTGGCCACATCCAGAAAAATTAATGGGTCCTCTGCTGGATGTATATGGTAATTACACTAAAAATGTATTTCCTTCAGATTTCTCTAATCAGCAGATGAGAGAATTCTGCCTCTAGATCAATATCCAGAAACAACTCCTATTTAATTTTGATCATCATTATCATCAAGTGTTTTTTTCATAAAAATGTAATATTTCATATGCATACAAATGGTGCAGTTGAGGAATTTTGCGGTAAATGGATAAAAAAGTAGCCTACTATATATATATATACACACATATATACAGTATATATATACAGTATATATATACATATATACATTATATATATATATTATATATATATATATATATATATACTGTATATATATATATATATAGTATACAGTATACAGTATATATATATATATATATATATATATATATATATACACAGTATATATATACAGTATATATATATACAGTATATATATAATATATATACTGTATACTATATATATATATATATATATATATATACACACACACATACATACATACATGCATGCATACATACATACATACATACATACATACACACACACACACACACATACCACACATACATATTATTATTATTTTTTTTTATATATAAACTCACACATTATTTGTTGTTTGTCACATGTAGTAGATCATTTTTGTGCCATGGGTAATAGGAGGATTTTTCACCCGGCTACCACCGCAAGTATATTTCAAACCTGTGGGAAGCACTGCATACGATACATTGTGAATTCTGAAACTTTTTTTGCTGTGATTTTTTTATGGGTGCTTTGGTGTACATAAATGTATGAATTATATGAAATCATATCAGTTGGTTACTTTTTTGGAAAGACATCTAAATTTACCTTTAAAATTTAAAATACTTTTAAATTCAGACTATCTCTGTATTTAAAAAATGTATTTAGTTAACACTTGTAGTACATTATGGGTTCGAGTGTACTACAAGTGGTAACTAAGTACATTTTTTAAATACAGAAATGGTATGTTAAAAGCACATTTTAGTTCTTATTTCATGGTGTCACAAAATAGCACAGTTGAGTACACTTAGATGTTCTTAAGATTATCTTAAGAAGTACTAAAGAAGAATTTTTAGTGCATTAAGTACAAAATTAGTGCACGAAAATAGAGCACTTTAAGTACATTATAGAAATGTACATTTTTCACCTGGGTATGCTTAATTTCACGATAAGTGTGCGATTATTCGCGATTAAGGGTGCGTGAAAATTTTTTAAAAAAATTAAATTAATCTATTGACAGCCCTAATGTGTGTGTGTGTGTGTGTTATGATTATTATATGCAAAATAATAAAAAAAAATGCAGCATTTATAATTAAAAAGAACAACTTAATTTTAAAAGCACTCTTTAATTTCTTATTGTTAAACTTCTCATCCTGGTTTGAAGCATTTAAACAACTGATACTACAGAGAAAAAGAACCAGAAGCAATGAAATGACCATGTGGAGTCAAAACCCACCAGTGTTCACACAAACTAATTAAAAAATGCCACTGCCATCTGCGAACTCAATTAAATAATGTTAATTCACTTTAATTTTAATTTATCTATGTTGCAGTCTGAATCAGACGGAGGAAGTGGAAAACAAAGAAGTGTAATGAAAGTGTAACCTGGCCCTGTCCCTCCCACTGTGGGCTCTCAGGTCATGAATACCATCATTTAATTTGGTCTTGTGATTAGTTCTACTAGTTCAGAACCTTTTCATAAACTTATAAAAACTGAGAAAACGGAAGGTTACTGCGCTAAATTATTTAGTCACGGTTTCTTCGAGGGAAAAGACAGATAAAATAAAACCCAAGTTAAAGTGAACATGACTGCACAAAGTTACTAACATCTTTGTCAAAACTTTGAGTTTTTCGTCTTGGTTGTGAGAGAACTAGCCCTAAAGACGGTACCGCCTCACTCCGGAGGGCTTTATGTAAATCTAAAGAGCTTTGCAGTGACTGCGTTTGCCGTTTCTTTATATTAAAATACAGACCATAATTTATGAAGCGTGAACTGATGAAAATCCGCAGATCAGTGCGTCCCTGTGTGGAAGACTGCTGTTAAACGACAGAGAGGAGAAAGGGGTGAGCAGGGAGGTGTAAAATCGCTTCACTGGAAAAGACAAACGACGACAGAGGAACGAGGGAGATAAAAAAGGAGGAGAAAAAGATGTACTAGTGAATCAGAACATCCCTTTCTACTTTCGCAGCCCAAGACATCCTATTCCACTCTTCCTTGATACGTCCAGATTAATTCTTCAACCCATTTCAAAAACAGCATCCTCAAATGCTAATATATCAAAGTTCTTGAGAGCTAAGTACAGTTATCTAGATCTTTTCATCCCTGAAAATAAAATGTGAAAATTACTAAACTTACTGTCACTTTTACATGTAGCTACCAGACAAAAGTCAGCTAGATGAATCTGGATACAAATACAAACTTAAAAGATGCATTCATTAGTTTGGTGCTAATAAAAAAAAGTTTTAAACATTAAAAAAAAGGGATATTCATTTTGAGGTTTGCAAAGCTCAAATATTAGGCAGTGTTAGCAGAATGACGATGAACTGAAGGGAGCATCCTTTGGAAAATATTAAAATCTATAGCAGATTGTGTTTACAAGACCATGATGACATTACCGTGCGCACCCCCAGATTCCCTCTGTGAACGTGTGTGTCTTCGGGGCTGCTTTAATCCAAAAACTACTTTCAACAGTTTCAACATTTCCATTTATTTTGTGTTTTCAGAGATTATCGCGGTGTCCTATTCATTTGTTTTTCAACCTGCACCTTCTGTCTCACCTCAGGTCTGCGTGTGTGAGAGGGGGTTCCTCCAGCAAACACATAAACACACATAGAAAAGTCATAAACAAGGCCTTTGGGCTTCCCCGTATCTTTATTCTGGATGTGTGTCTCTAGCTAATCCCATTTGACTTTTTTTCATGCTAAGGTCATCTCATACACCACACTCAGAGGAAACAACCTCTGCATGCATTGAAAGAATGGAATCATAATCCATACAAAGTGCATGTGGGATAGAGATCGAGGGAGCACATGATCAGAATAAATGGGGTTCTGCTGGATATGTGACATCTCTGATCAAAAACCGAACATTGAGAATCATTCTGACGGACCAATCACTCACGTTTTAGTCGGACAGATCTGCTGTGAGTCCAGCGGTGTACTCACTGGACAATTCAGAGCACAGATCCACATATCCATGAGCTGAAGCTTGGACCACTTCCTGAGGAGATGTTCTTATTTTCCTGATATCTATGTGTGTGTGTTTCCTCACAGGCCACTGAATTTGGGTAATTAAATGTTTAAGTTGGGCAGGACTTCTCAGGCGCGGACACACACACAAGTGCTGTGCTGTGATAAACCCCTCGCTATAATTAAATATGGACTACATTATAACGCACACACTCGCAGGCGTAAATAAAAACACTCGGCCTGTGGGGATTTAATCTGGCCATGTATAAGCCCCTCTGCAGCGGCCCGACGCCTTGCTCTCATTCACACTCGGTGGGCTTCCTTTCGCCCCCTGCACCCTACGCCCCACACCCTCAGCCAGAGAAGGACTGCAGAGCCAGTTAATTAGACTCACTAAAGCATTGAGTGAAGAGAATCATAATGCATATATAACGATCCTACAGAGCAGCTAATACATGCCTGTATTCAAATGCTCAGAGTGAAGCGTGCAGGAAGAGGACAGAAAGCAGACGAGAGGGATGGAGTGAGTGGTCCTGGATGTCAAAAAGTAAAATGAAAGGGGAAAACAAGAAATGTGGAACTGTTCGAAAAAAGGAGTGACTGAATTATACTTTTTTAATAACTATATAATATTTAATAACATTATATAGTTATTTCAGAGTGACCAAAATGAAAACTAGATTTACCTTTTCCTGAAGGAAATGACATGCCCAAATTACAATTTACTTTCTATTAAAAATCTGGATGTTTCACAACTCACAATCACAAGACAGTATGCAAATATTTGTGACATCATCACTGGCAGTTTTCTATAACTGAGATTTAATTAATAAAAAGATTAATTACAGTATGTCAGGCAGGAAATACAATCCTTCACCTATCATCCATCAACCTCAAATATGGCTTATCATTTGAACATGTAAGTAGTAGCAATTTTACAGGGCTGCTCGATCTAACATTAACCTAGATAACTGTGTGCTATTATTAGGCACATATCCAAGTGTTTGTGTGGAATGTGGAAGCTGAAGTATTAGTGCGCTTACTGCATGACATGGAGGCGCCGGTGCGATCACTTGCATTTTTTCTGATAACAGCGGAATCAACTATATATATTCAGGAATTTTTGGTCATACAGATAAGAGTATTACATCATTAGAAACTAAAGGGTTTACTTTTATTTGTGTAAACTCACAATAACAAGAAAATATTGCGCCTTTGTAAAAATAAAGAAAACAAACAGCATGCGCTTTCTGCCGTCTCGGTCTCCGTGAACTGGAGCGCATCACAAAAATAAACCGAAACTTAGCATATAGGCTACTTGCCTCACAGACATGAGAAATATACCTATAGAGAGCTTGAAATGTGTACTTTTAAACAAACCAATTCAAATAGAAAAGAAATACTCTCTCCTGACTATACTATACAAGTCAGCATCGTCAACTTCATCTTTGCAGCTGACACTGACTCAAAACAGTAGTTTATTAATAAATAATTAAAATGTCTACTTGCTATTTTTTCCTGACAAATTCATAATCATTAGGCTACTTTTGCCGCGGGTTTTGCGGCAAGCTTTATGTGTGCGTTTGAGCGCAAAATAGGCTATATTACGCTTATATATATGTTAAAGGTGCTCAAAGTGATCCTGGGTGGAGTAACTTCCTGTTGACGTTCGAAGTGTTGTCAAACAAAACAGAAGCTAGCTAGACCCTCTCTCCTCCTCACCCTCCCCCCCATGCTTCCTGAAACAGTCATGAACGCGCATTTAAAATCATTCTTGTCGGTTATTGGCTGGAGCATGTTTATTATGATTCGTGGTCCAGGCTACACCAGTTTGTTTTTATTGCCGTTTTTGGAGCTTGTGGCGACTATAGAGACCGTGTTTTTTTACAGTGTGTTCAGGGGACAGGCAGCTAGCGGATAGTGAGGAGATGTTAGAGCACTTAGAGCACCTTTAAGCGCTCGTTATGGTTTAGTATTCTCATCAGTATATATTAAAGTAATTTAGTTAATATAAATGTGCGAATAGTTGACTAATGGCTTAAATGAATGACTAATAGTTGACTAGAAAGATCTTTAGCCGGGGGCAGCCCTCATTAAAAGTATAAAGTATTCAAAAATACAGGCAAAGAAGTATATAGTTTAAAGTGAAAGCTAGTATTTATCTACCAAAGAAAGATCAATGGAGTTTGTATAGCTGTGTTCCAAAACCTACTGAGCTGCCTACTTGGACAGCATCATAGGCGCATTACCTAAATAAAGCCTTTTTCGAAAGGTAGACTGGTCTGTGAACTACCCTTGTGGTCATAATCTTAGACAGCATTTCATCACAATGCAATGTGACAAGCTCAGTAAAAACTGATATGCATTTCATTCAATACCAAAATAAAAATATTTCAGTCTAATAAAAAATTAACTATTGGATTGACTTTTTTTTTCATGCTTATTAGTGCATCACATTGATAGCACAACAACATGCCAAACTCTATTGGAAATAAAGTCAACTTACCTTAGGCGAGGATGAGGCCAACTCTCTCCCTATCACAGCTGTGACAGCTGAGGGTGCCAGGGCAGGTGGAGTAGATGTTCCTTCTGGAGCTAAAGTCTTTGGTGTGAGGCCTCCAGGGGCCACAGCAGGGTTGGGTCCAGCAATAGGAGGCTGAGGGGCCCGGCGTTTGGTGCTCATATCTGAAGTGTTGCTGTCTGCACTGGAGGATCTGGGCTCATAGAACGGGTTTGATCTGAGAGTGGGAGAACAAACTGTTGTATGAGCAATAAAGCTTAAGCAAATTGGTGAATCACAGTAGAAATGGGATAGCTGTGTTTTTGTTCACTCAACATGTAATTACCAATTAAAATTTGTTAGTTTAAAATATTTAGATTTTCTGCACCTTTCCACTTGTCTGTCTGTTACATGTATGTGTGGCTGTCTTCAGGTAAAGGAGGCATCAGCGAACATTATTAGCCAATAAAACGCTCTGCTGACTACGAGAAGGACCAGGTGCTCCAGAGGTCACATCTTATGAACTTTGACCTATGGCCTCGTCAGAGGGCTCACTGACAGGCGGACACAGACGTCCGTTGGCATCAATACACACTGCTGTGTAAAGGTCCATCACTCATCACAGACACACATACATGAACACACACACAATGAAGAGAAAAGACTGAGCAGGTATTCAGCTGAAAGACAAGGTTAAAGACAAAGTATCCCAAGCTTCCAAGCTTATGGACAAAGACAGAGAGCGAGAGAGCAAGAGAGAGTGAGAAAAGAGGTAGGAAAGAGCTGACAGAAATGCAAACAAGTTAAGAAGTGGAAAGTGCAGTCAAAACAACTAGAGGTGAAAGAGAGGACGAGAGACAGAAAAAGAAAGATAGAAAGCAAATTAGAAAGAGAAGGTATAAGAGATATTTGACAATATGAGTCAGATCAGTTATAAAAAATATATATATGTCTCAAGTACAGTATAACCTTTTAAAGCCAATCCTGTGACAACAAAATTGAGAAAAAAATATCATTTTAAATATTATATAATATTGATATAAATATTAATATTTATTATATAAATAAATATTTATCTATATAAATTCTAGCTTCTTTTTTTTAAGAAAAATAAATAAATTTGAGTATATTCACACAATACAGGTATATTTAACATATTTTGTCTTTCAAATATATTTACCATATATTTCAAAAGTTTCAGTCAGATTTTTTGAAAGACAATTCTTTTATTCAGCAATAATGCATTAAAAGTGACAGTAAAGACAATTATAATATTAGAAATAGGACTGTCAAGCGATTCAAATTTGTAATCTAATTGATTACATGATGTGGCGATTAATTAATTAATTAATTGCAATTTAATCGCACATCAATTTAGGCAGAGAAACTACTCCCAAAAGATCATTTGAAGTCATCATTGTGTAAAGCATCAAATAGACATTACAAAAAGTAGCTCCAGAAAGAAATATTTTATTCGATCCAACATAGAATTTTTTACACATTAACTTTTGGACCATGAGGTTGAGTAAATGATGACTGAATTTTCATTTTTGTGTGAACTATACCTTTATTTTTATTAATATGGAAATATGAAATTATTTAAAATTAGACTTTAAAGGTGCTCTAAGTGATGTCACACGTTTTTAGGCCAAAACATTTTTGTCACATACAGGAAACATCTCCTCACTATCCGCTAGCTGCCTGTCCCCTGAACACACTGTAAAAAAACGCGGTCTCTGTAGTCGCCACAAGCTCCAAAAACGGCAACAAAAACTACCTGGTGTAGCCTGGACCACAAATCATAATAAACATGCTCTAGCCAATAACCGACAAGAATGATTTTAAATGCGCGTTCATGACTGTTTCAGGAAGCACGGAGGGGAGGGGGAGGAGGAGGAGGAGGAGGAGGAGGGAGGGTCTAGCTAGCCTCTGTTTTGCTTGACAACACTTCGAACGTCAACAGGAAGTTACTCCACCCAGGATCGCTTAGAGCACCTTTAAGTAAGAAACAAACTTCCAGTAGGTGGCGGTAAATGTCTTAATGATGAAATCGTTCATTCATTCAGTCGACTCAAACGAATGATTAATTCAGGAGTGAAGTAGCTTAAATGGTTATCTTCACTTCAGGCTTGTGGACTTGAAGTGGTGCTACACAGACCAATCGGTATATGACATCAAAGTACCACGATTAGCGAACAGGCGGCTGTTTGCTTCTGAATCTCTCTTGCTGTACTTTGATGTCATACACCGATTGGTCTGAGCAGCGTCATTTCATGTCCAAGTCTTTTACGAATGGTCCGCTGAATCATTGGTTTCACTCGCTCGTTCGTTCAAAACATGGATTCAGACATGAAACACTGCTGTGCACTGCGTGGAGATGAACAGTTCTGCTTTGTCTTTATATTTTCATTAGCAAAATTGAACAAAATAGACAATAGTGTGTCTAAAGTAACACAATATTAACTTATTAACTGAACTGTTGTATAAAATTAATTACAATTGCTCTCATTATATAGGCTATAGAACAAAAACAGCACTCCTGTAATATTGCACTTATTACTCATGTGGTATATGATCTAAATATGAGACAAAAACTCAAACAGGGGCATTTTTGCCCCCATATCTTGAAATGTAGGGACTTTATGACTGCATTCTTTAGGCTTCATCACACAATGAGTTGTTGCCCTGCATCATATTAATCATCAAACAACTATGTAATGTCAAATGACCTGCATAGGTCTGGGGCGAGGCAAGTGCGTTAAATGCGTAAAAAATTTAACACACTATTTTTTACCTATTTTTTAAACTAATTAACACATTAAATCCACAGCCCTTGTTATAATAGATTTCTATTTTAAATATATGTCGTTCTAAAAAGTTTTTCATTCTGCTTTCATTATCTCTACATAACGTCAGGTTTGGAAACGCGTGCCCCTGCTGGAGCACTGTGAGTGAGTGAGGGACGAGAGAAATGCAGAGATGAACAGACAAGGCCAAAGAATGTGGGGAACAACAGACGCCTTGTTCCTGCTGAAAGAACTCGCTCACCACTTTCTTCTCTTCCGACAAGTGCTTTTCTCCTTCGCTCATACACACATGCGCACACAGACGCGCACACACACACACACGCTCTCATGTACTACTAATGAACAATAGAAGAGCAAACAGAGGTCAAATTTTGTGTGTTTCTGAACTGAAATGTTTTGTCAATTAAAAAAAAAAAATCACTTAAAATAGTCCCACAGTGTATCCCAGAATTCCTAGACTTACTCATCAAGCTCATCCTCCTCTGTCCTGGTTGTGTTGGCATACAGGTATTTGCTCATGTCCACTGGCCGGACGTTCTTCCTCTTGCTACTTCTGGGTGGAGAGATTTTAGGCTGGGGGTCAGGCTCGGGTTCAGGTTCGTCAAACGGGTTCCCATATTGAGAAGGATCCGGGTCTGTGTCAGTCTCATCAAATGGGTTTGAGGGATAAGAGGTGTCCTGATCATACACAGGCTCATGATCTTTGACAGTGGGCCGCACATGGGACTCAGGAGATGGTTCTAGAAATACACAAGCAATGCAAAACATGCCCAACTGTATTATTTAAATTAAACCCATGATTACAGCACTATAAAAGTCACTTCTTCAATTTCAAGTCAAGTCACCTTCATATATAGCACTTTATATAATACAGATTGTTTCAAAACAGCTTGTACAGAAGCTCTAAAATGAAAATAGTGTCAACGTTCAGCTGTTGATTCAATTCAGTTGTAAAGATAGTATCCCTAGTATCAAATGCATTTATATAATTAAATATTATCTTAAAGATTTTCCAAAATCCAGCTGCAGTAAACATTCCCTTTTCACTTAATACATCAACACACATCTCAGATTGTTAATGAGTACAACCTGCCCTGTTGATAAAGGGGCAAAGGGGTCACACAAAGGGTCAAGGGTCACTCCTTACCATCCTCATCCGGGTCACCAAAAGGGTTAAGGTCAACCGGGTCATTAGGTTCATCGAAGGGGTTGGAGCTCATGTTGCTCTGGTCTTGGTCCTCCTGATCCAGGAAGTTCAACTTACTGATCAGCTCTAAACCGTCAACATCCATCCACAATGATAACAGAAGAGAAAGGGAAAAAGAACATCATTCATCAGTCCAAAAAAAAAAAAAAAAAAAAAAAAAAAAACAATCCACGACAATAAAACATGAATTATCAGGTGAAACCTTTAAAAAAAAAAAAAAAAAAAAAAGCAAAACTATGGTAAAAATAACCAATAAATAAATTGTTGACATCTGCACTTTGAAGTGAACCGCACCAAGATCCTTCAGATCCAGAGCCGATGTAGGGTTTCATTCTGAATCATTACTCCCAACATGAGCCAGCTGGCCAAAAAACAGTGTGTGTGCAGGGTGTGAGAGTGAAGTGCTCTCTGAGGTGATAAGAAAGGTGTGACGTCTCTGTTCACTCCACCACCATGGCACCCTGGCCCATATTAGGCCATCAGAGCGCTCAACCACATGACCAGAGGCATCTTTAAAGACATGTGTTCCAGGATCATCAACTCCATGGTCATGGAAACAAAGCTTTTCAGTGCGTAGTTGGGTTCACTACAAACTGCAGAAAGTGGAACGAGGGCACAAGATCACAAATGAAGAACGCTAAATAAGGAGAAAAATATAGCATGTGGGGGAAAAAAATATTGTTGAACTTAACAGATGCTCAAATACACAACCACAGGGATGGGAAAAAAAGGAGAGAAGGAGAAAGAAAGAGATAGAGTGTGAACAAAAGAATGAAAGAAGGTGAAAGCTGAAAGACCTTCAGAAGAGGAGGCAGGTTTATTTGCTTGCTTTAGGCAGTCATCTGGATCTCCATCTATTGAGCTGAGAGCATTCAGCTGCCTCACAATTTCTGCAAACAGCACAACATATACTCACTCAAACCTGTATAATGCAATCAGAGGTATACAATACATACAGTGTGTGTGTCTCTGAGAGTCTGAAATGTGTCTTCGCTCTAACAAACTGTTAAAAACAGATCGGACGGCATTGCTATGGCAACAAAGAGATTGCTAAACCCATACAATGAATAAACAACTCAAGCATTTCCATAGGAGCTCCATACATACACTTATACAGGGATAAAAGCACTTGGGCTTAATGTTAAGACTCCACAGTCTGAGGGGTGATGGGGGGCTGGATTATATCACAGTATCTTACACACAAACACATATGCACATGCAAATGCAAACAAACACTCATAGGACATATGTTGGATGGACCTTATCACACACATCATAAACAAGCAGTGCAATGTGTATGAAAACCTACAAAAAAGCAGCCAATAAACAAACTTGACCAAAAACAGAACAATGTAAACAAGGACAATAAGTCTCCATTTGCAGAGGCAAATGCACACATATGTGCACACGCAGACAGAAACTAAACCACAAAAGAAAAAATAAACTGTAGCTCAAATGAAACAGTTGTACATGAACTGAACTGAGACTGAAGAAATTAAGAGTGAAGAATGATACGCTGAAATTTACAAGGGACCTAAAATCCACACACATCTATTCTAGTTCTTCAATTGCAATCAAGAAATAAATATCTGGCTTATACACTTTATACAACTGAACCATACAGTCTTCAGTAACTACATCTGGGAAATTCTAGGGGGGAAAAAACAGAAAAGAAGAAACAAAACAAAACAAAAAACAAGGGGAAAAAAGCAAAAAGACATAAAAAATATATAAAAATTAATAGATTTACTGTATATAACAGAATTAATAATTATAAAACAAAAGAAAAATAACAATTAAAAAAATGAAAATACAAGAAACAATAAAATAGAACATATCAACAAATAGAACAGAATAAACCAAAACAAAAAAAAACTTCTGAAAAACTTACATTTCACTGCATTTGTACTGCTGTGTAATACTGTGCAAACAATTAGAACTGGAACAGATTAAACAAATGAACAGAACAAAAAGAAAAACAAACTAGAAACAGAAAATCTCTGTGGTGGTTTTGTGTTTGTACAGAATTATCAGATCCACTGGTAAAGGGTTTTCATATGAAATCAAGCAAGTCTCACCTGTGATCTTGGCGGCCTTCTCCTCCTGGTTCACTCGGTTCTCCTCATCTTCCTCATTCTCTTCTTCAAAATCATCCAGATTGCCGATATCAGCCTGCTTCATGCTCATCAGACTGGCCAGACTCTGCATATCTTCATCACTACACACAGAAAGAGAAAGAGACAAAAGCTCAGTATAAATCTAATGAAATTATCATAAATGAGACACTTCACACGGTACTCATTAGGACTGCAGGCCTAGACAGAATCCGAGGACTTGTTTTGCACTTATTTTGGCACAAAATGAATCTGAAATGGATTTAACTAGAGTTAAATTAAGAACAGATTAAGTATTGTTCATTTATTTGTTTGATAACTCCTTCAGACTTGCATAAAACACTGAAAACCGTTAGTAAAAAGTGAATATAGCCTTCCATTCACTGTGCGTTTGTGTAAAAAACATTTTGTCACACTGAAGGAGATGGATGGAAGGAGAGAAGAAAGCCAGGTTGACATAGAGAGAGCGAGAGATGATTGTGTAAAGGGAATGCCCTTCATGGTCCTGCTCATAAGAGGCAGTGCAATACGGACATGCATTCCAGCCAGGGCATTCACAAGCACGGCGAGATAACGCTCCAGGATTAACTCCCTCTCTCCCTTCCAATGTCCCCGTTTTCTCGTTCTCTCTGTCTATCTCACATTTCTTTATGAATGCGGTCCAGTCTTTCTCTGGCGGGCATGGAGCTTATTTGAACTTATGTAATGGGGTTTATTTGTGTGCTGTTGACATGATTCCCATGGGTTAAGAGCGGTTACACTTCCGCCACATAACCTCTGTCACACACATGCCACAAAAGCCACACAAACACACATATCTCATATAGTACAAAGGAGAAATCACATACACTCATACAATCTTCTTGCCTCCTTTATTTAGAGGCAGGCAGAGATCAGAAGCAAAAAAGAGGGAAAGCATGGATATTGCGAGATGAGTGAAGGAAAGATATTTACACTCTCAAGGCCAGTGGCTGGAAATATTCAATCTGACTTCTGTTTGTTGTGACAAGCATGTCAAAGAGCAACAGCTCATGTCTTAGGCAAAGTTCTCCAACAGGATTTGATTTCTGATCTTCTGAAATTTTCTTAGCAACAATACCCAGGAAAAAAAAATTGTAAATTATTAGAAATAGAAATTGCCTCAAGTATTTCTTTCTAACTATGAATTGTATTTTAAATACAAACTAATAGAAAATCACTCAAAGTGTCAATCGCAGAATTGTTATATGTGACCCGTGCTGACAAAATGAGCCACAAAAATCTCTATGTAAAAACCTTTAAAATGATGTATGATTTGTTGGAATCCAACAAAAAATGACTGAGCTACTCCTGTTTGACGTCGATAGAGTCACCAAAGTCAATTTTGAGAAAAATACAGTTAAAGTTTTCTGAAGGTTCTAATACAAAATCACCTAGCAACCATACTTTAAAATCCCTGTTAATAACACTTAATTTGGCCCATACCTCATCAAAACCAAATATCTATAGGAATCGGGCGCTGTTGAGGCATCTTTGTGCGAGCGCTTCGGATCTGTCAGTCAGCGCGAATAAGACCGATTTGTTTACATCAGCAAAAGTTTGAAAAAAGAGTTTGAAAGTCCCATTTCATTGGTTCAGATTCATGCCATCAAAAATTCTTTATAAATATTCACAAAGTTGGAATGCTGCGCTTTAAAACAATACAAAACTAGGACACAAGTGGTGAAGCGAGCAGAGAAATTGCATTTTTCATGGACAAAAGAAAGATACTCCTCTCAGAAAACATTCAAATGAAGATACTTTTAGATGTTTAATTGCTATTTAAAGCATTTGGATCGCTAGAAGAGGGCTCAATGGACTCATTTTTGTGAAACCTCAAATTCCACCAAAATTGACATTTTTGAATTGTTTTGGCTGCAGTCCGTAATCAGCCCATGTGCATTCAGACTCATTTTGCCAGCATGGGTCATATACAGTGATGGAAATAACGGCGATATAAATAAACGGCGTTACTAACGGCGTTACTTTTTTCAGTAACGAGTAATCAAACGAATTACAGAGAAATTTCATAAGCAAGAGCAGATCATGTCACGAGTCGGATCAAGAATAACTTATTCTTAGACTTAAATTTAATATTGGGGGCATTCAAGTTATTTGACTTTTTTTTTTCTTTTTTTTTTTAAAGTAACGCAATAGTTACTTTCCCTGGTAATTAGTTACTTTTAAAATGATGTAACTCAGTTACTAACTCCATTACTATTTGTGAGAAGTAATTAGTAACTATAACTAATTACTTTTTTAAAGTAAGGTGCCCAACACTGGTCATATATATCCTCGACTGCAGTCAAGTAATTAAAAAAAATTTGTACAATAATAACTCTTTCCCACCAGTTTTTTTTTTTTTTTTTTTTTTTAATTATTAAAAAGTTGCCATCAAATATATGGAGTAGATTGCTTCCATCAATCCACAAAGCTTGCACAGTCCTATACCTCTTCCTGGGTCGGCATTTCATTCAGTAATGTAAGGTAGTTTTGATTTATATGCTGTTTAATGTATCAAGATTGCATAATTTTACATGTGCATAAGAAATGCTTTTATAGCTTGTTTCTGCTTCTTCGCCTGTTGTTTGATCTGGAGATTCTACATGCTTTCAAAAGATGTGTAATAGTGCCCCCTACGATATAACGATGAAAACATGGATTGCTGGAAAATTCTGTCAAAGGCAGGGAGTTAAAGGGTTAGTTTACCCAAAAATGAAAATTCTGTCATTATCTACTCACCCTTGTGTCGTTCCACATCCATAAGACCTTCGTTCATCTTCGGAACACAAATGAAGATATTTTTAATGAAATCTGAGTTTTCTTCATCCCTCCATAGTGATCCAACGCAACTTCCACTTTCAAGATCCAGAAAGATAGGAAAGACATCATTAAAGTACTCCATGTGACACCAATGGTTTAACCTCAGTTTTATGAAGCAACACAAGTGCTTTGTTTGCTCAAAGAAACACAATTTACCACTTAATTTACAAATTAATATTATCCAAAGCATCTTCACGTAACAATGTCAGCTTTTTCATGAACACAAAATGTATGCGTCGTGATGCTCTTGTGAATGCGCATTGCCGATCAATATTTTCGTAAATAAAGTGGTAAATTATGTTTTTTTTTGCACAAACAAACAAAAAAAAAAGAAAAAAAAAAAGAAAAAAAAAAGAAAAAAAACTTTTCATAAAATTGAGGTTAAACCAGTCACATGGAGTAATGATGTCTTTCCTACCTTTCTGGACCTTGAAAGTGGTAGTTAAGTTGGATGTTTCTATGGAGGGACAGAAAGCTCTCAGAATTCATTAAAAATATCTCTTTTTTGTTTTCCGAAGATGAACGAAGGTCTTATTAATGACAGAATTTTTATTTTTGGGTGAACTTACCCTTTAAAATGCAGTCACATTAAAGCTGCTGTCCGCAACTTTTTTTGTGTTCAAGGTTTACAAAAATTATATAATGAGAATGTACAACATGAATCCATTTTCCAAACTGTGTTTTTTTCTTACCCTGAATCATTATGGTAAACTTATAATAAGTGTTTATATTCGGACTATTTCAGACCGGACTGGTAGGACCCGCCGCAGAGTATCACAGTAACTGCGTGACTCACCATAGACATACACGGAGAAAAGTAGCTCCGGCTACAATGTTCTTCCGCAATACGCGTGCAGTACTGTTTATTAACCGCTAGAGGGCCAAAAATCATGGACTGCAGCTTTAATGAAATATTTCAAAACTTTGCAGATACAAAATGGCTCACTGTCTGTTGTCAATATGTAGCAAAATATGAAGCACAGCTTACACAGAAGTCAATTTTAAACCAAGAAGTTTTCTGTTGGTCAATGTGGTGAATCCGCTGTGAAATCTGCATGGGCAAATTGTCTGCCCTGATCGTGTGTATTCCTATGAAAATTTGCTGAACAATGGTAAATGTGACCACAACTTTAGTCCATCAAATGCACACTTTCTCTATTCAGACATATAATTCATTTGACATATTGCTTTTTGCATACTATCTAGCAGGAAATCTAGCTAGGTATGTTCAGTCTCTCTACTAAATTTTACTTAAAGGGTTAGTTCACCCCAAAATGAAAATTCTGTCATTAATTACTCGCCCTCAATGCTGTTCCACACTCGTAAGACTTTTGTTTATCTTCAGAAGAAAATGAACATCTTTTTAATGACAGAATGCTCTCAGATTTCCTTCCATTGACTGCCTTTGTAACTAACACTTTGACGCTTCAAAAACTTCATATAGAGATCAGAAAAATAATCCATATGAAACGAGCGGTTTAGTCCAATTTTTCTGAATAGAATCGATCGCTTGAATAACGCACAAGAGCAAACCTCTTCCTCAAGCTCAAATGAGATTCAGTCTCGTATGTTATACAGCACGTTTGAGCTTCCGGAAGAGGTTTGCTCTTGGCATCATTTAAGTTAGGTTGAGCTTCTGCTTATGTTCACTGATCAATGTTTACATGCGAGTAAAAGCCTAAATTAAATCTATTCATTATAACAAGCGATCGATTCTCTTCAGAAAATTTGGACTAAATTTCTGTCATTAAAAAGATCTTCATTTGTGTTCTAAAGATGAACGAAAGTCTTATGGGTGTGGAACGACAATGAGGGTGAGTAATTCACGACAGAATTTTCATTTTGAAATCTTGGTGGCTTTATGCATGGATTATTCCACATGTTTGTCGAGTTCTAAACTTCTGGCCTCTAAGTCCCACCCTGGCCAGAACATTCCCGAAAACAAGACAGAACAACCTCACAGGTGTGCATAAAAAGATGGGTTGAAATCAGAAAGGGAAAGAGAGAGAGAGGAAGGGCTGGAGAGGGGGGGTGAGAGAGGGAGAGATCCAGGAAAAGGAATGTTGGGAATGTGAGGTATTGTCACTTCCTATGTCACTGAGGCAAAAGGAAAAGTCACAGAGAGTGAAGAGAAAAGGAATGAGAGTGTAATTTGAAGTGGCAGCATTCCTTCAAGGTGGGTGTTGTCAGCTGGTTTTGGAGGTGTGGATGATGTAGTGAGCTGCTCTTACGTGGCTTTGCCCTCTCGCAGGAAGATGCAGGACAGGGAGAACTGCAGCGTTGCTGAAACCACTTTCTTGGACAGCGGCTTGAACTTGAGCTTGACGTCTGTCTGCGTGGGCATGGCACTGGCATACTGCTTCATGTTAATGCAGCTGGTGGCCAGCGCTTTCCGACGACCCGACGGCGATTCCTAAAATAACACACAAAATAGAGAAAATGCTGTTCACATGCTGTAAAAAAACAACAACAAAAAAAAACTATAAAACTATAATTAACCATAATTTAATTGCTACCAATACTACAAAAAACATCTGATTAAACAATATTTTCAACAATAGTTTCAAATGCCTTAAAATGCATATGGTAAAATAGCCCTATGATGCTTTACAAATAGAAAAAATAAACAATCAAAAAGAATGAATGAAAGTTGCTAATCTTCACACTAATGGGTAAAATCATTGCCTGTTTTAACATGTACAAAGCCCACACACAAATACAAACACACACACACCTAAACAGGGGAAACCAGCACTCCTGGAACATGTGCATACAGGTAGACCGTCTCAATGAAGTATGAACTAAACAGAATGCTAAAGATTCCAGCAAATAGAATGACACTGAATTCTCAACAGTGAGATGAAGTTTCATTTTGAAGCCATTTACTGGCATATGTCAAACCTCATTTTTCAAACCAAGAAAAGGTTGTATCAGAACTAAAAGGCATTCATTTGCCTAAATAATTTAAATAACCAAACTCAGTATACACCTCTGACACCAGTAGAGTGAACTGGCCTGTCATTATGGTCAATGGCGCCCCCTGTAGGTCAGAGGGTGGGGATATTCTAAAGAGACTAGAAAGGAAACTCAAAATGGCTTTGATTTTGCTTTATTTTAATTTTTTTTTTTGCCTTGTATGATTAATGAAGTCTGGTAAACATCAATTCTGATATCTCAGGTTACAGTTTCAGATTGTGTTTTAAAAAATAATGAGGAGAACAAAAGGGTTCGACACCAGCCATGTGCCTAAATGACTTCAGGGCGACAACATCTAATAAAAATAGAATAAAACAAAACACTAGCCCACCTGCACACTTTCCATTTGCCAGATAGGCCGGAAACCCAGTTGGAGACGTTCCCTGACCTGCCTCTTCTTATTAAACAAAGCCACAAAAAAAATATATCTTCACATTTTGTCTTTGTTCTTAGGGCATTTTCACAGCTTCCTGACTAAGTATCAGCCATTTGCTCCTAGATGAAAGTATCACTCTCAACCCGTGAAACATGTTTCAACACCAGCACAGGCCAGAAAAAAAATTGTTGATATTCAAAATCCATCTAAATTGATATATATTTCCTCTAATATGGCTTTCTTTTCTTTCTTTCTTTTTAAAACGGTGGAACATTTTAACCAAACAACATTTTTAACATGATTAATGCAAGAAGTAAAATACAGTAAAAGTTCATAATTAAAGAATCTGTTAATTCCAAATTGCTTTTTAATAAGTGAACATAAGATTATTATCATTTGAATTTAATTATTTATTTATTTTTAAATTTTTTTAAATGTATACAGTGTGCTCTTTTGCAAAAATATTTGAGTGACAATGCAAACTAACTGAATCAGAGTCATGAACTGGTTACTAAATCAATTCATTGAAATGAACACTGGAAATGACTCAAATTAGTCAAGCGCCTTTCTTGTCCGTCTCTATTGCTTTCTCTCTGTCTCACTTCTGTTTTAGGCCCTCTGCAAGTTTCCTCTCTTGCTTTAAACCATTTTTTGGCCCTCTGTTCAGCAAGTATTTATCCTTTTCAGCTTTCTCCATGGGTGAGATCCATATACTGTAGGCCTATTTTTCTGTCTTTTATGCTCTCTTCACTTTTATCTCATCAGGCCTGTTGCGCAGAGTAATCCAAAACAAAATGAGCAGAGAGAGAAATGAAGGCCCTGTGTATAACACACTCACGGCAGGCCTTTTAAAGAGCCTGTATTAATACACCTGACTGAGTGCATATGTGGAGCGACTACGTATAGA